>NC_091229.1:23069653-23200568 GCF_040958095.1 Procambarus clarkii | reverse complement strand
CCTAACATTTAGGGAGCATAACCAAACAAATATGGCGTCAGGTAGAAAAAAGATAAGATAGATTATTAGAACATTCAAATCCAGGGATCCCATCACGATACTCATATAGTACTATTCAAATCCCTTCTGCTGTCCCACCTTGAGAACTGTTCGATATTCACTGGGTTGCCAGATTCAAATTGCTAAAAGTAGCGAGCTGACGGTCTAAAAGCGAATTTGTAATAAGAGTAGCCCAGTTTTTTGTTTAGTGACTGATACAGGTTTCAAAGTAATCTATTATGATATACGACTTTTTACACCGAAAATATGCCAATTACTGAAAACGGCGATGGGTCATATTTTGCCCAAACCCCCCTGCAGTTTTCAAAATATCTGAAATGTCGGAAATTTGACTCCTGAGTGTGATTTTTGAGTCGAATTCTGACTCTGCACCTATTTTCATTTTCATATTACGAATTTTTATACCGAAAATATGCCAATTACTGAAAACGGCGATGGGTCATATTTTGCCCAAACCCCCCTGCAGTTTTCAAAATATCTGAAATGTCGGAAATTTGACTCCTGCGTGTGGTTTTTGAGCCGAATCCTGACTCTCTGCACCTATTTTCATTTTCAAATTACGATTTTTTATACCGAAAATATGCCAATTACTGAAAACGGCGAGGGGTCATATTTTGCCCAAACCCCCCTGCAGTTTTCAAAATATCTGAAATGTCGGAAATTTGACTCCTGAGCGTGATTTTTGATCCGAATTCTGACTCTCTGCACCTATTTTCATTTTCAAATTACTACTTTTTATACCGAAAATATGCCAATTACTGAAAACGGCGAATGGGTCATATTTTGCCCAAACCCCCCTGCAGTTTTCAAAATATCTGAAATGTCGGAAATTTGACTCCTAAGTGTGATTTTTGAGGCGAATTCTGACTCTCTGCACCTATTTTCATTTTCAAATTACTACTTTTTACACCGAAAATATGCCAATTACTGAAAACGGCGATGGGTCTTATTTTGCCCAAACCCCCCTGCAGTTTTCAAAATATCTGAAATGTCCTAAATTTGACTCCTGAGCGTGATTTTTGAGCCGAATTCTGACTCTCTGCACCTATTTTCATTTTCAAATTACGACTTTTTATACCGAAAATATGCCAATTACTGAAAACGGCGATGGGTCATATTTTGCCCAAACCCCCCCTGCAGTTTTCAAAATATCTGAAATGTCGGAAATTTGACTCCTGGGCGTAATTTTTGAGCCGAATTCTGACTCTCTGCACCTATGTTCATTTTCAAATTACTACTTTTTACACCGAAAATATGCCAATTACTGAAAACGGCGATGGGTCATATTTTGCCCAAAATTCCCTGCGGTTTTCAAAATATCTAAAATGTCGGAAATTTGACTCCTGAGCGTGATATTTGAGCCGAATTCTGATAACTCACTTCCCCCTTCAGAGCAAGAGAGATGGCTGAAATAGAGTGAATACAGAGAGCATAATACATGCATTGACACAGTTAAAGCACCTAAATTATTATTAACTGAACAATCGATGGAAATCTCACACATATTGTAGACTAATAATTGTTCACAATAAATATCGCAACATATATAGAGGCAATACAGTCACAAGTAACTTTAAGTGTTCTCTTTTGTTCAATTTTATCACCTGTAGTGGTAAAAAAAGTAACAATATTTAATTTGGCTTAATATTCTTGATTTTTGTCAAAGTTTACTGCTTTCGAAGAAACACGAGAGTTTCTGTGATGTTCCTTCGTCAGCATAACCGTCAGCGTTGAACTTTTTTATCATGACCAGACCACACACTAGAAGGTGAAGGGACGACGACGTTTCGCTCCGTCCTGGACCATTCTCAAGTCGATTGTGATGAGGAAGTAGATGCAGGCAATAAATAGGCTAGAGAAAGGTGAGGAGCAAAGTGTAGTAGAGGGGATAGTAGTAGGAATAAGAACTGCAGAGGGCTTATTTGGTCCATTCGAGGCAGCTCCTATTATAACCACCGAATGAGAAGAAGATAGTAATAGGAATAAGAAGAGGATAGTAAGGGAACGTAGAGAAAACAAACGTATTAAATGTTCCTTCCGGCTGTACTTACGTTCGCGCTTTTTTATCATGTTCCCCTGAGGGACGTTAGTGTTTACTTTATATGCATTAGTATTTAATATCCCTACATATTGTGTATTGTGTTGGAATTTAAGGGTTCAGTGCTGTTTCCCAGAGAATGCTTGATAACTCATAGTTTATTTTGTCTTAGTCAATGCCCCAATTGTTAAACGTATTAAATGTTCCTTCCGGCTGTACGTATGTAAATGTTCCTTCCGGCTGATGTTCGCGCTGAACCAACATAGTTGAGGCAATTATAATAGAAGGGATCACACTCGACCTTTCGACCTTCACTAATAATTAACCAATCAGGGATGTCACAGTCAAACATACAACTTGAACCACATCGTTGAAACAAAAACAAAAACCCATTCTTTTGGCTATACTAAAACACATATACGATGTACCTGATTCACTCTCACACAGTTCTGTTCACTGTTCTTCAACTGACTGCCATCCACCCAAACACCTTAACTCTCTTCCCACCTTTACCTTTAGTGTGACTGTTCACTATAAGTCCACCCCCACCACACCCCCCCCCCACCTTCTCCGTCTCCCACGATGGATGCCACCAGGGCTTGGCAGCCTCCGCCCTGCCTTTCTCAGACCAGCTCTGGCTGTGGTTACACGTTCTCTGGGCCTTCCGTAACGCAAAGATGCCGCCCAAGTTCGATCCCACCGAAATTAAAGTTGGTGAGTAGTTAATTGAAAATCAACAGTTGTTTCATGTGTGTGTTATAATGTAAAGGAACTGTAGTGCTGTTTTACCGGGAAGCAGAGTTTGTGGAGTATGTGTAATGTTGGCGCCAGTGATCTCACAATAAGAGTAAAATGGGTTTCCTGCTGGTCTGTGTTAGTTGTTAATGAAGAAAAGAAGTGCTTGTATTATGGTTGACCCCCAGTCCTTTTCCCAGTTCGAATCCTATATACCTGGATTTCCCGGTCAAGTAGAGATAAGCTGCCTGTTATTGTTTGAACAATTTTAGTGATGGAAGAAGCCAAGTGGTGTGCATGGTATCAATAATTTAGTATGTAATACTAGTTTACTAGCAGGAAATACGTTTGAAACAAAATGTTTTTTTGTAAGATCTTGCAAGAGGTGTTAGTTACGCCACGCGTGATATTGGTGGGTGATGGGCGCGTGGGTCCTCTCTCATGGGTTATATTTAGTGGGACCCCATGGGGCGGGAGGGGGGTTGGTGGTGCTCTGTATGTGTGTGTATGGCTCCCACACACACACACACACACACACACACACCTGTGTATGTCTCTCACACACTCCTGTGTATGTCTCCCACACACCTGTGTATGTCTCCCACACACACACACCTGTGTATGCCCCACACACACACAATGTGTGTACTCACAAATAGGTGAGTACACACATTGTGTGTGTGTGACAGTACACAATGAAGGGGAACTGCCTACCTGTGACGAGAAAGAAACCTGGGCGTAGACGTAACACCTAATTTAACTCCTGAGGCACATATAAATAGGATATCGACAGCAGCGTACTCTACACTGGCAAAAATTAGAATATCATTCAGAAACCTAAGTGAGGAGGCTTTTAGGGCGCTTTACACTGCCTACGTGAGGCTATTCGACACCCAATGACTCCTATTAAGTCTGAAATGTATATTTGTTTGTATAAAGTGTTTACCAACAGATTTTTCGTCAGTTATTGACGTTGAATCAACGATGAAAGGAGAGAATGAGAGCCAGACAAACATATACCCGAGCACCGCCGGGTACCCCAGCTATCTATAAGTGGGAAAAGTCTATTGTTTATATCTGTCCAAGTTTGGAAGCCAGACGCAATTTTGCATGATGATTGCCTGTTTTAGGGATAGCCTCATAGGGTGGCCGGGGTCATTTAGAGTGATACAATGGGTAAGTGCATGTATGCATCTTACATGCATGTATGCATCAGTAAGATGCATGTATGCATCTTTATGTAACACAGTGCTGAAGAAATTGGTATGTACTATGTATAACTACTGGTCTTGCACTCTAATGGTCACATGTTTAAACATTATCACAACATTTATATTGATATAGACAAATACTAGAGCAATGTACTTACCAACTGATATCGTAGAGTATCAATAATTACAGCTATCTTCAATTGATATGGAAGTAATGAAGGTGCTGTTGGAATGTTATATGGTATGGTACTCCCGGGGCTTGGGGGGAGAACTCTCGAATTCTCCTACAGGTACATCCAGGTGTACTCAGGCTGTAGTGAGGACTGAGGTCTTCTCACACTCGTATCTCGGCCAAAACTGACATTTTTCATCAACTGTTCCCATACTGGCCTTTTCCAGCCCATTATAATTTTATGTACACTATCACCAAATATTTGCATCAGAAAATGATACGTTAGAGACGAGAAATCACGAGAATTAAAATGTATGGTTCTGAGGTGATTTATTTGGATATTTATTATTAACATCTTTATTGACAAAATTAATTACAATTTTGCCTAATCTGAGGATTTCGATAGTCTTATTAAATTGAGGTTAATGCTAGTATTCACTGTCACGCAGGACAGAGGGTCATACATAAGACAATAGGTCTAAACTGTAGGCTGAAGCACATATATATCACGGTTACAATCAATGTTTTAATGTGTGGATATGTGAAAACAACTTTCTATTGTGCACTGCCACACAAGGGCAGGGATGGGTTCATAAGTGATGCAGCTTAGAATATAAGTAGAAATTGTTCTTCATTCTTTAAAATGGACAAGCAAATTTTGGGTAAATTGTTAGGATGTCGTCCAGAACACCTGAGTCAATAAAATAGTTACACAGTTGGTGGTACAATAGGCCAGGAGGTCTAAAGTCCTTTACGGTTTCACATTCATCAATATAGTGTTCTAGTGAATGCATTAAAGGTTTATCACAGAGTTTACAATCTGAATATTCTGGTAGTGGCTCAGCCTCACTAACCTGCCAGATGTGTCTATAGCCAAGGCGAATTCGCGCAATTACTACATCACATTGCCTGGTCCGGTTACTGTGCTGACCATACAAATACCTATTATTACAGAACTTTTCATAACTTTTAATACTGCAGCTTTCAGGTCTCTGTGCATTTCTTAGTTCATGTCTTTTGGTCGCATGTGGCTGCAGGTGGAGGGAAACGAACCCAAACCTCTTGTCCGTCCTCGTCAAGAAAGAGCAAATATTTATTTTATTTATTTATTTATTTATTAATTTATTTATATACAAGAAGGTACATTGGGTTTGTGAGAATACATAGCATAGTATTTACAATCTTGTAAAGCCACTAATACGCACAGCGTTTGAAGCCGGACCGTTTCAGTTTAACAGGCAGCCCTTATTAACAAACAAAAAATGTTAATGTAGCCACCAAACCCGCCGTTTATTAATGATACGACACACGTTAGGCCTAACTTCAACCACCAAATGTTGCCCAGCAATAAAAAAAGGAACTGCATTCCTATGTATCTATGTCCTTGTAGGGTAACATACTTGGGCTAAGTTGTTCTGACAATGGGCAATAGGCTAATAAAGGCAAATACAAAACTGAGAAAGTTCATCCAGGAGCTGCAGCTTCCTCCAGTGAACTGTAACAGACAACAGGTCTATTTTAGACCTGTTGAACGTATAGTATAGACCTGTTGGTCTATACTGAGAACGGCATACTTTGAAGGTCCTCATTGAACCCTTCACAGCTGTCTCCATAATCAAAATTGTCCATCTTTGGAGGTCGTTTAGTATTTTATGACACGAAGAGTTGTGATGAGCAGTTTAGACTATTTCGGCTTTAAGAAATGTGTAGATCACCCAGATTAAGTCCAGAGCAACTTCGCCGAGGTGCTGGGGGCTGAACACCTGTGGCCTGTGTACAAGCTGGGGAGGGAGAGGGGCTTGACACCTGTAGCCTGTGTACAAGCTGGGGAGGGAGAGGGGCTTGACACCTGTAGCCTGTGTACAAGCTTGGGGGGGGGAGCTTCCAGAATACCTGTAGCCTGTGTACAAGCTGGGGGGGGGGAGCTTCCAGAATACCTGTAGCCTGTGTACAAGCTGTACATACTGAAGATAGCAAACTAGCAGTGGCAGAAGCTCCAACAGCAACTTGTGTATAGCTAGTGAACATCACTGGGATGCCTAAGTAAACGGATAACTTTAAAGAGCACCCAGCCCAGAGGCAGGAGACTCACTTGAGAGTGCCACAAGTGTAGCTGGAGCTCTTGAGGGGCTCGAGAAGCTCTCTCTCAGCCTTGTGTAGGCTCTAGGAGCTCAGTTTTGTGGTTGGGTGTTGTTGATGAAAGTGTTCATGCTAGTAACAATAACTGGTTGATGTGTGTTTATAATAATGACAGATAAGAGTGGTGATGATAATGGGTAATGATTGTAGTGATAATAGTGGTTGACAGTAATGATGAAACTGGATGACAAAATGATGAAATGACATTGGTTGATGATGTGGAAGGATAAATTATGTCAGTGGTGATTTATGATGTGGGTTATATTAATTAAAATGACAATAAATCTGCATAAGAAGTGGTTACATCAACTTGTTAACTTGTGTTGAGCAGTGAAGCTGCGAGCTGTTGGAGGCGAGGTGGGCGCCACATCCTCCCTGGCCCCCAAGGTGGGTCCCTTAGGGCTCTCCCCCAAGAAAGTTGGTGAAGACATCTGCAAGGCCACCACAGCCTGGAAGGGCCTCAAGGTATTATCAGTATATTTGTTATCAAATCAACAAAGAAAATCCTGGGGATCTAAACTAATACTTCCTATGTTTTTTCTTCATTTTATTGTATTCATAACTTATCTCTTAGGCTGATAAATGCATTATTATATGCAAAGTTTCAATAATGGTCAATTCCATAAAAATCACATATTTTAGGCAGACAACTCATCCAGTACACTCCAACACTCACTGTTGACATAAAGGAAACAAGAACTTCTTACATCTCTTCGGCTCAATAATCTCAATTGCATGTTTAGCTTTCCCCGAATGATCCCTTGTCCTACTTCTTTAATTTAAATGGGCTTCCTTTATCCAATTTATAATTCCCGTCAATACCTTGGACGTACTAGTTATCATATCCCCTCTGTTTCTTCTTTCTTCTAAGATTATGAGGCTGAGTTTGCTCAACCTGTCTTCATTGCTGAGGCCTCTCAAATCAAGTTCCCTTGTCTTACCTCTTTAATTTAAATGGTGTTCCCTTACCCACTTTACTAATCTAATTGCAAACCTTGGAACTTTCTCAAGTTTCTCTTTATGCTTCACAGAAACTTGAGAAAGTTCAGTATGTTTAGCAGAGTATGTTGATTCTTAGCACAGTAACTAGTATTGTGTTGGTGCTGAGCATGGTTTGTGTTGCAGGTGACAGTGCAGCTCACTATCCAGAACCGCCAGGCGCAGGTAGAGGTGGTGCCCTCGGCTGCAGCTCTTCTCATCCGTGCCCTCAAGGAACCACCCAGAGACAGAAAGAAGGTTCGAATACAGTTTCTTCTAATTTTATACTGTATTTCATAGTGGCAGGATTATCAACTGCTCCAGGAAAAAAGTAATTGAAATATGATTTTCAGCATATTTAATAATTTATGTAAATTACAATTATGTGCACAATAATTAATTAAATTCTAATAATTCTGGAAATAAAATCAAAGTATTTATCCATAAATATGTATATTACACTACTGTACTATTCAGTTGACTGCTCCTGTTATTCACAAATATAAGTAGTGATGAGCCTTACTAAACTTGTGTCCAACCTTTCCACAGGTTAAGCATGTTAAACATAATGGGAATATCAGTCTGGAGGAAGTGATCAACACTGCTCGCATCATGAGGCCCCGCTCCCAAGCCAGGACTCTATGTGGCACCATAAAGGAAATCCTGGGCACGGCCAGAAGCATTGGTTGCACCATAGATGGCCAGACACCAGAAGAAATACATGCTGCCATTGACAACAAGGAGGTGGAGGTGCCTGAAGAGTAAGCTATGCTACATTGGACTACATTACAGGTAATCTTGCTCTTAGGCTGGGTTCTATGGGGGAAACTAGTTTTTCAAGTACAGCATATTTCTATTCTCGTCTTCGTGGAACACACACACCGGACAGCATGTAATATGGTTGGAGTTGGCATCCCATCCACCCAAATGGGTTATCATGGAACCTTTGGCTGTATATATTTGTATTATATTTCTGTAGCAAGTGCGTTTTGCTTTCACTATCCAAAATGATCACACATAAGCTTTGAATCAAATGTAACACATACAAGTGACAACAGTTTCAAGCTCAACATGCCACAATGTAGCGCTGAAAATAGGAGATGCTTTTTCATCCATAGGGTTATAAACCCATGGAACTGCTTACCCACTAAAGACATAAATGTCAAGACATTACTTCAGTTTAAAACTCAGTTGGAGAAAGTCCTCAGAAACAAGGGGAGGTTTACCTTTGACAAGCTGCCAGCTTCCTGTCCCCCCACTGAGGCCACTAAAGATAGTGGCTCTAAAGTAAATTCAAGGAATGTTGTTCCATTGAACAGGTGTTGTCACATGGTAAATGGTTGGAATGTGTTATGTTCTGCCATGTCAGTAGGTGACATGGGATATAAAGTACTTATTACTATAGAAAATATGAGCCTAGAACAGGGTTAACATTCTTATACAGGTCTCAGTTGTTGTCATTTTGAAGTTAGAAATGAATCAATTGTATATTTTGAAGTTTGGACACTTCTTAAACATTACCCACAAAACATTTACTCTTAAAACATAAGATAGAATGTTAGCCTTAACCATTTATTAAGAGATACTGTACCAAGAATAAAACAGTAGTGTTGACACTTTGTTTAGGCTTAAATAATAAATCTATTTTGAATCTCATAATTATTAGCCAAGACTCTTCATACAGTTATTGGTTTGTGTACAACATAATTTAGCGTGCTAGGAAGGTTCCATTTTTGCCACCGGGGAGAAAACCTCGAAAACAAATCACAGAACTCCACTCTAGGTCTCTTAAGGCCAAGGTTTCTCATGTCAAATTTACTTACACCTATATTTTTGTTACTTTCAGGGACTCTAATAATAAAGAAGAGTTTATCAGTGTTCATTTGTATTTCCTTAACATCTATCATAGCAGATTAATTAATGGTTCACACACAAGCACAACCATTAATCCCAAAATTCTATAACCAACAGTGGCAAGGAAAATGTCACTGTTGGTTGTACCAATTGCCAAAATATTATCAAGAAATCAAGAATATTGTTGTTCGATACATGATACCTGGTTATATTTTGTATCACAGTAGTAGCAGTGATGAAGCAGATGTTTGCTAAAGGTAATACTGTACAGATTTTAGCAAGATATGTCTGCAAAGAATATATGACCCGAGTTACTGTACTGAAGCTAAAAAAAAAAGCGTTGAATGTAATGAAACACCTCTTTCTGGTAGCTAGTCGAGATAGCTCCCCACTATTGAGTCATATCAACAATAGGAGTCCTGTATGGCCTACTGAAGACCAGAGCCAGAGCCTGGCACCCCTCACAGAGACACAGGGAGCAGGGGAATGTTCTGATCCTCCTCGCAGACAAAACATCTAGAAAGTCAGCAAAGTAAATACAGACAACTGCAAGGTTCAGAGAAAACGAATTTCCGAAAGATCCAAATGATTCACTCAGAAAATAGACGGAACCTCCTTAGTTATGGTTGGCTACCAACAGGTGGCAGCATCACCAGGAACTCCCAGCTTCCACACCATCTTGGCCTTAGTCTGGAGCTGAAAGACCATTAACCGGTGCATGTGATAGAATCAGGGAGCCACTGAGTTCCTATTAGAATGAGGCCTTTCATTACAAGCATTGCTGGTTTTCTGAAGGGGGGCGGAACAATGGCTCCCTGAAGCTAATTTGCAAAAGAGTACAATAGAAACATAAGATGTACCAGGGAAGAAGCACAAAAGTAACACTCATGAAAACAAGATGTTGGGATGGGAAACCCAACTCAGGGCAACACAAGCACAACAGGTACGAAAGAAATTGACCAGGTAATGAGCCATCAGAACCCAGTTAGAACTCCGAAATCCCAGAGTCCAAATATCACCCCATGATATGCTAGACAACACAACAAAGCCATAGAATTGTGAACATCATGGACCCAACGGGGCCTCAAAGAGAAGTCAAAGATACCCAGGATGAGGCATCCTACAAAGTAGTATAGCTTGTCAGGGGCGAACTCCCAAATCTACCAGGGCAGAGGCAATGGCAAAACAAGCCCTTAGGGGAAGGGACTGCCCTAAATACATGCCGCTTGAGGCAAGAATAAACCAAGTCAATGCTACAAGTGAGGTTTGAAAAACATGTTTGTGAAGCAAATACCAGTCAGGAATGACAAGCAAATGGCCCCCAAAGGACAGTGTCCAAAGGAAGGTCTACACTTATCTTGAAAAGTGAGACTCATTACAGCCAGTGACTCGGGGAGGTTTGGAATCATAGACTTCAGCAATAGAATATTTGAAAATTGAAGCCAGAAGCTCCCAGTGATGTTTATATCCATAACTATGGGAAGTGTGGCCTTGTTTGTGAGTGAATCGTTTGAAGAGTTATTTGGCTGTCTCAGTGCTACATTTTTTGTCTGAACATTACAGTTGTCTGTGTTACTTTGCCATCTTTCTGGACATTTTCTTTGTAAAGGTGATTGTAACAATTCCCATCTCCCTGCCCCTCAGAGAGGGGAGGGGGGGCCAGGTTCAGGCTCTGATCCCCAGTAAGCCATATTAGACTTCTGTGGCTGACACAACATGGCATGGCAATCTCAGCGAGTTATTTTCAGGAAGCCACTTTTTGTTCCTTCTAGAAAAACTTATATTGTATAGCTAAAAAATTTCCATGTACTGATATTAAATTTTTATTTAGTCACTCAGTACTAGGTGCATCAAATGACATTTCAACATTACGTAATAATTTTCCATCAAGATTATCATGAATCCTAGGAACACAACATTCACTTTTCTCTGCACTATAAGCTTTTTAGGTTGCTGGAACAAGGCCATGAACTCTGATGATAAACATTCACCTTCTTCCTACTCAACAATTAAAATTCCTGAAACTTGCGGAAAACATGATCGTATAGGAAGATTTCTGAAACTCCTGGACCATTTAATTTACCAAGCCGCCCTCTCTCTTCATTTAACTGGATATTTACCAATTCAGACAACCTATAGTACCCATTTGTCTGGATAAGAGTTCACACTGTACTTTAATATAAAAAAAATATTTTTAGAAATAAGTGCTAATGTGGGATCTGAAGGAGGCATTATTGGCCTTTTTGACACTAGTTTTGAAGTCCAGAGGACCTTGTTGAACATGACAAGATGTAGTCATTCTTACTAAGCATCTAGGCGCTGGTCGATTATTGCAGTGAAAGCCTATTTTAACTCCATCTGCCTTATCGACTATAAGAGCGAAATGACTAAAAAGTGGATAATAAGTACCAGTACTGTATATGTATCGAGGCGTGTTACGGCACAGATTTCTGGTTAAGAATTTGCACCCCTTTTGCATCACCCTTACATTCAATAATACATTCACACCATTATGTGTCTTAGTTTTATTTTATTTTAAATATATTTATAATTGAATAATGAGGAATATCAATTTTTTACCTTATTTATTTATTCACTTACATATGTATACAAGCAATATTTTCCATCATTCAACCTAAAAAAGTTATCACAGGTCTGGAAAAGGCACAAATTATTGTCCACATGGGTTATGTTTTTGGCATTAAAAAAATACAAACTATTGTGCATATGCATTTAGGAAGAGCAAGTAGTGGATTTAAATTATATTGTCAATACATTAACTTAGTTACCTACCAAGTCAATTATAAAACCCATGTTGATAATTATCCTAACAAACAATACACAGAATTAACCATCATATAAAAAATGATTATTCTTATAAGATAGTATTTAGCAAGTGTTAATGAGTCAGAAAATAAAGTGAATTAATAAACATTAAAAAATGTGAAAATATTTATTATTAAAGAAAGAACTTACAAAATGTGGAATCCATATTTAGAGAATATGTGATAATCATTTTATACGAGCGAGAACCTGAGCTCTGCGATCTGTGTTTTGAAACAGAGCCCTGATCAGCTGCTTGGCTTCGTCTGGAGTGAACTCTTGTGCCAATGGACCTTTACCATCAGCCCAACGATCTAAAATATCCCGCAGACTAGCTCCTAAAATGACTATTAGCTCGCAGAATTTCCCCCACAACCGCACTCGTCGAATTACATCTCCTGGACTGGTTCTTGCATCACCCTCCACCTATGAAAAGAAGGGAAATTATATTTTACTAATAAAACTGTCCTCTCACTTTATTTTCTATAGTTTATACAAAATAGTACAGTAGTAAGTTTGTAGTTCCAACAATATTACATCTACAGTATCTTTACACCATCACGACCCAACATAGCTACCCAATAGTTGAAAAAAAAATTGCTGAAGAACTATATATTTAAGTATAAATGTAGCATTTAAGCAAGAATAATATGAAACAAATAGTAAAAAAAAAAAAAAGCATATAAAAAATACACTTATCGATTCTAAACCAAATAAATGCCATATTGCATAAATATTAAAAAATCTGATGAAAATAAAGTCAAAACTAATTACAGTGCAACCTCGATACAGCCAACTATATGGGACCAACACACATTGGTTGGAGTGAGGAATTAGTTTAAGCCATCTGTGACTAGAAATGAAAACAATATAATTTGATTTTAAATATGCTCAATGGCTTTCCCAACATCCCAACCTTCTCTTATAATGTTGCATCCATCTACAAAAATCGTTAAAATTGTAATCGGAGCCACATTGTTACCATTCATGCCCTAATAATTTCTATTCTTTACGAGTTAAATTTACCGAGAGAAACTTCAATTTCAACTCGTTATACAATGACCAGCTTACCACCAGTCTGGCCCAATATCCTAAGACAATCTGCATACCCCCTTCCTACCCCTCCCCCTCCACTTTGCTGAACTCTCTGTTCATTGAATCACTCGAGTAAATCCAGCTTGGAAAGTGCACGTTGCAACCGGAGATTCACCAAAATGAGATTTGTCGAATGAAGGTTCCAATATACTGTATAAGAATTCATTGGAGTTCAAACAATAACAACATTAAAAAGAAAAAAAGAAAATTTAGTACAGTATTTAGAAAGAAGAGAGACAGGTAAGTAATTGCTACAACATTATTATGAAGGAAATAAACAACTAGTAAATTTAGTCAAATTACCATAAAATATATAAATTGCTACGAACCATCAGGTTTCATGTTGCAGTAACTGCAAAATCTATGAAAATAATGCAGAGTAATTCCGACTACACAAAGAAATCGACAAAAAAGCTTCACAATAAGACTCCAAAAGTCTTATTATGGAGGCACCAAGACTGGAAGACTATTTAGCACTGACTGTGTTGCACAACACTTAAAATGTCTTGGATATCATTCTAGACAGACTCCAAATAAGAGAGTAATCTTCAAAATTAAATACACACGAGTTAAGACTAATAAGTCCAATTCTACTATTAGAAAGTTAATCTACAGATGCAAACTCGAGAATGTTAATACATATATAGAAATCAAATATTTTAATACAAATGCAAGATTTCAATTATTAATCAACAAGGGGAAAAATTTCAGTAAATTCTTTGAAACAATATATTATAATGCAGACTGATCATGCACCTTTATAGCTGATCTTGTGATTTCAACTTTAGAGAAACTTTTCTTTGTAGTTCTCTATACATTAAGAACATGAGTTCTCATTGTATAGAGCTTACATCTTAATTAATTTCATCTTGCAATGAAATTTAATACAAACATGGAGAAACTGCTTTGATAATCAATATATGCATATAAAAAGTATGTATGCTTTTTGTAATGTACGAGTCAATGTCTGGTTGGATGCTGTGGCTGTGAAGGCCAATCCGAGAATGACAGTCCCGACTGCAGCGAGCGCAGATAAATGCCGAAGCGGGTGCGTCTGACAGCGGTTGAGACCTCCCAACTAGACACCCAGGGCACAACTCCATAACCCCACGGGATTGACGGATGCCTACTACTACGTAAAGTCAATGTCACAAAGAATGTCTACATCACTTACCAAATAACAACATTAGGGATCAATGTGTACTTTTGTAGACTAAACAAAAAATACAAATGACACCTTAAACACTGTATAAACACAAAAGATGGCACCAAACTGGGATGACTACCGAACACTAACTGTATCATAAGCTGTGAAACAGAAGATGGTTCTTACCTGGAAGAGAGGTGGTATATTATCTTTCAACAGATTGAGCAGAGTAATGAGAGCAAGAGCAGCATCAGCCGATATGTCCTCCAAACCCACTACTCGCACCACCACTTCCTCCACCACAGACCCCACCAATGTGCCTGCCAAACACACACGATTAAAGCAGGAAATTCCACTATTAAATTCCATGATACTTTCTTATAACTAGCTCAGTGGATATTCAATTTATGGCATCACTTTTTACAATTCCACTGCAAATTATTACTCTAAAAATACAGTTTAATACAATGCATACCAATAATTGTATGTTAATGAGATGACAAAACTATAGTAAATACTTTTCCTTACTAAATATTCACCTACACATAAGGAGTCGGCTAAGATTCAGAATGAAGTAGGTTGGGGGTGGGGGGGTGAACTTGTGTACAAAAGTTTATAGGTTGACTTGCTAGTGTAACTGCCAAAGTGCCATTTATATAACAGTCAACCGAGTTGAGTAATACAAATTCATAAACAGTAAAGTTAATTATAAACTATCTACATTATTTCCTCTATCTTATCAACAGTCATAAAATTACATTAAATATGGAAAGAATCAAAGCAATCTAAATGTAGAGTACCGATGGCTTTAGTATACACATCATGGGGAAGAACATTCTGCCAGACCCTGTGAAGCAACTGCAGCTGGTGAAGGACCTGTCGCATTCCCTGCTGTGCCTTGTTCACTCCACTAGTGTTGCACCCAATATTCTCAAATCCTGTAATGAAGTAAGGGATGAGGTGATGGCTCTCAGCCTGTATGGCTACACAGCACTTGGAAGGAACCTGAGGACAGGATAGGAGGAGAGTGAAGGAACTGTGGCTAACCACTTGGATCTTTGGAGATCCCAAGATGACCTGCAAGAAGCTAGGCCATCATTGTACCAACCAGTTCAAGTCAATGAAGTAATTACATTTATTATATGCATTACTTTCAAATTATACAGTAATTGTCTATATCCATTTTAATAATAATTTTAAGCAACACAACACTGCTAAATATGTAGGCTACTTCAAGGATACAAACCAATGATCATTTTCCAGATAAATATTCAATATTTGGATTATAATTTGTAAATTTAAAACCAACTTTAAACATTTGAATGACATGCTTCCAGTTACTCTGAGAACAAAATAAAGTGCCCAATAACTTAATATTATTATCTGTTGCTTAGACATTAGACTTCACACAACTGAAAACTAACCAGCAGAATCTCTGAGTGAATCAATAAGAGCTACTCTGTGTCCCTGCATAGCCTTCAAGAATGTGGTGGTAGCCATCTTTCGAAGCTGTTGTGACAGGTCAACCGTGATAATTGTGTTGTCTCGGAGTGCCACTGGCAGTCGGTTCTTGTACTGGTGGCCCAGGAGGAGCGAGTGATGAGCCAGATACATGCTGTTGTTGTGGACAACCGCTGACCAGAATAAAAACAACATTAGAAGAAACAAATTGTCCCTTATATTCAGCTAAGCTGTCCGATGGTAAATGATATGAAAAATAGATGGAGCAAAAATAATGTAAATTAAAGTTATGCTTATTTGTTTTAAACACAAGACATCCTTATCTAAACGTATTTCAATCAACAAGGACAAATGACCACTTAAATATAATGGTCGGTTCTTCCTTATGGACTTTTGTACTTACCACCACAAAGTCACTTGTGTGTGCTTGTTTTATCCTTGACTCAAACATACCACATCTACACTTTGTGCTCTGTTCAACCAATGATATATTGTAGATCTAAACAAATGTTAGTTTCCAACAAGTGACTCGAATTCAATATATTGCATCTTTTATAATGAAGAATAAAAACCAAGCATTGCCACTAAAAACAACTGGAATTCTCTGCTCCACAAATGATAACTGACCAAGTCTTCCAGGAGAGATAAGCACAAGATACAAGATAACAAGCACAAGATAACAAGATTGGATAATTGCATTATTTACTGATAACTTTTCCAGGTGTGCTCCCTTTCAGGAACTCCCCCATATCATTGTGTGTGCCCATGTGTGGCAGCTTCCCCACACATTGATGGGGTGGTGACTACATGTAGTATCTTACCCAGGCACTAATGGGGAGGTGGCTACATGTAGCTTCTTCCATAGACCTTGCTGGAGTGGAGGGGGACGCCTACATTTAGCATCCTCTCCATTAGTGAGAGATGGTCTATATGTTGAAAGCTCTCTAGACATTTAAACAATTTTCAAAGTGTTACAAAGGCTATTAAAATCCTGAGACATTTGTCAATGAAATCCACGTGTTACTTGTGCATTGAAAATGTTCAGCAGTTGCCACTTGCTTCCACTAAGGTACAGAAATGCAGAACAAATGTTAAACATCCTTGCTTTCTCTTTACAAGTCACCAAAGGCAGAATAACTAGCTGCTGTAGTAATAGCAAGCAGTATAATAGACGCTAATATTTTACAAGGCAAAATACAGGATTTTACTTCAAGTTAAATTGCAAAACCATAAGCTAGAGCAATTACAAGAAATATCTGCCTTTGGCACCCCAGCATATTTATTCTTAACGTCAACATTTAGAATCAGTAACATCTTATTAGCTCAACTAAATTGAACTTGAGTATACCAGCTTGTAGTGGGAGTGTTGCAAGTGTGTGCGCGTGGGCTGTGGGCACAACATGGCAGTAGAGTGTCAGGATGTTGCGCACAGTATAGAACAGTCTTCCGGCATACTGGGGTGAACTGTTGCAAGCTTCTTCCATTGTTTCATATATTAGTTCTATCAGCTCACAAATGGATGCACTGATTTAGGAAAAACAAGACAATTAGTTCTAAGCTCATAATTTATAAATATATATAAAAGAATGAATACTGTACAATAAGAATATACTTCAGGCTTTGTAGATAAATGAGAGCGATGCATTCCCTTGGCAGCTACGTGATAATGAGTTAACATTTCAGATATAATCACATTAATAGTTTATGTCATTTTCTGTCCTCACTATGAGTTAAGATGTAAAACTAACCTAATTTGACACTTGGGTAGATTGAAGGTCTTTGCTGCAAGCAGCTTCTCCAGTCTCAGCGTGCTTTTCTCCAGTTTTCTTCCAGTCTCATCCTGGAACGAAGTAGCAATTTAAAATGCCGAATATTCAGTATAATACGTCGGTCCCCTGTGATGCCAAATAGTATTTGGAAGGACCGAGTTTTTATGAGGTGATTAGTTGGTCAGTCTGTGGCACTGTTGCCAGTGCGTCAGTGTGTGGCACGGTTGCCAGTGCGTCAGTCTGTGGCACGGTTGCCAGTGCGTCAGTCTGTGGCACGGTTGCCAGTGCGTCAGTCTGTGGCATGGTTGCCAGTGCGTCAGTCTGTGGCACGGTTGCCAGTGTGTTAGTCTGTGGCACGGTTGCCAGTATGTCATTCTGTGGCACAGTTGCCAGTATACTTCAACCAAATTATGCAAGGTTCTTACCTGTATAATAAGGGAGTCATTAGTTTCTATTGGAGTAATGCATACAGTATCATGTATGGGTCTCTTCATGAGCTCTCGTGCCCGCTCCAGTATGTGCGCGCACGCCTTGTTGCTAAAGACAACATCAACATTGGCAGCATATTCTATTATTGACTTGTCTTGTGCTCCATAAAACCCTGAGGAAATGATGTCATTAATATCAGTTACAGAAGCACATTCTCCCACAAATTTGTATTATAATAGGACATGTATAATCTTGTCTAAATATGTTATGTTGAATATTTTATTCTAATTTTCATATATTCTTTTACTGTTTGTATATAACTATTATTATTACCCCATATCCTGCACTTTCATAGAGTGGAATAGTATCAGCTCAGATAAACAAGATAACTACTGTATACTGAAAAATTGTCACCAATATTTAAAAAACAATCACTCGTTCAGTCATTATATTATTCATACAATACAGAAACATGATTAAATAAGCACCAACACACCAGCAATTATACTCCTCTTTATTACCTAACATTATCTAACAACACTAGAAAAGAGAAGGGCTGAGGCTAATAAGATAACAACAAATTAGATACCGAGGAGAATAAAGAAAGTGAACAAGAGACGTTTCTTTCCAGGCGAGAGTCGGCAGAACAAGGGAAGCACTGGTGGAAGTGTGAAACACAGCGAGTGAAAGAGAAATAAGAAAATACTCACATGCAGTGAAAGTTGTAAACAAGTTAAGTGTGTTCGAGACAAAAGCGGTAAAAGCAGCAACCATTCACAGTTTTAAAGTTAAATTATTACATAATACTGCACTGGAATGTTGAAATGTATGAATAAATGCACCAAATACAAATGCAATACTCCAAGGCAGAAAAAACCTTCACCTTTTTCACAAAGAAACTTTTGGAAGTCTTCAGTTATCCGCTTTACCACTTCAAATTCTTCCAACTGTGCTCTATTACATGGTACTGCTTCTGCTAAGCATTCCTTGATCAGCAATTCTGTAAACTCCTCACCGATCTGTAAGAGTAACTCAATAATATCAAGTGCCTAATAATAATTTAACCTGCAAAGGGTCGCAAAAAAGCTACAAGATATATGAAATACCAATTTGTATACAATGTCTCCTGAAAAACTTGGTTGGAATAATCAAATCTACTTTTGTTCACAAATGTCATGATAGTTATAGAGCAGCGGTAATAAGTCCAGTATATAAAAGCATTCACTCCATATCACAGACACCCCAAATTGTACAGAAAGAACAATAGAATAAAAACTGAAGTCCTGATATCCTGTTAATGAGTTGTGAACACTCGGTTACCTCTGTATCCTGTTTGCAAGATACTTGCAAGAGCTAATCAAGTGATTACATCAACACTTATGCTGATCACTTGACACTGGCTTACCTCTTTACCCAGCAGCTGCATTAGTGACACTTCCTCCCCATTTTCCTCATCTGTCTCAACCTTGGTAATGAGTAAGGTTCTATGTAGCATTAGAAACACCTGAAAATAAAACTTTCCATTACAGGAAATATTTAGAGGCACAATCTGTGTAAAACATTTTGAAATGTTTTACTGCATTTGTAGTCTTACTATAATCTATACAATACAGTTCATATATGTAAATCTTTACCTGAAGGGGCCTTAGTGTTACCAAAGCTGTCCATGGCACCACACCATTGGTGCTATCATGGTGTGACTTCTCATTACTCAGATTTTCATAAATTTTCCTTTTAATATCTCATTATTTGCGAGTAGAAAAATTTAATCAAGTAATGGGACGAGAAGGCATCTTAATATGACAGAAGGAAAGTCTAAATTAACAGAAATGTAAGTAAGACTGGGGAGTGTATACCTACATTCTGCTTATATTGAACTACTAGGATTCATTAAGCATTTGTGTGAATCCTGGTGATTACAAAACCTATACATCTTTCCTAGATCATCTCAGCTTAGGCTGTATTTATTAAATGGTTTACAAGCTTCAAAACTTCCCAACTCAAGAGTATTAATACTGTAGACAACCTAGCAGCACTTTGGAGCTAATAAACTGTTTAATAAATGCAAACCAAGCTGCCACGATTGAGAAAAGATGTCCAGGTTTTGTAAGACGACACTTATACGTGATGAATTCGCACCCAGAAGAGCAGGCAAAAAATAATTTATCATTTTTTCTATGCTTTACCTCGAAAGTATATTTAAAATGTATTGTTTATATATATATTACGTGTGTGTAAACATGTGCACGCTTGTGTTCTATCATTGCAGTAAGAATTGTTTCAAAACTAACAATATACAGTACAGTATAGAAAGAAAAATATGGCAAAAGGCATTATTTAATGAAAACCTTTATTTAAACTAATGGGTCAGGTCCCAGTCAATAATAATTTTTCCCATTGTTAGCGACACTTGATTCACTCTTGTGATTCACTTTTGTGACTTGTGACGCTTCCTGTACTTCCTAAGTACAGGAAGCCTGTATTTAGGCTTATGGAGGTCCTCCCCAAGCCAATTACTGACCTTCTCCAGGACGCAACCTACAACAATTGCTTAACTCCTAGGTATATATTTAATTAAGGTGAGCAGTCATATCACGTAAATGAAAACATGCCCAATAGTTTCTGTCCTGTTCAGGGATTGATCCCAAGTCCCTCGATCATGAGCTGCAGATGCAGACTTCACTGTACTAAAAACAACATTCACTCCTTCACTTTATCATACATACTACATTTGTTACATTCTTGTACAGCCACTAGTACGCGTAGCGTTTCGGGCAGGTCCCTGGAATACGATCCCCCTCACGAAGAATCGTTATGAAGCATCACAATCTAGTAAAACATCCATACCAAAACGGTCACCATTTCATTAGGCATAAAATGACACACTAATTCTTCTTGACAAACTCATTCCACTTGACGTTATTCACCACAACTTCTCGTGCACTGGTTATTCTCATTAATAAAAAATTGAGCTTGTAGAGGAACCCAGTACAGTATCAAGCTGTGGATCACATTCCTCAATCATGAAAATACAACAGAATTCAATCATTAATCACTGTCTAAGGAAAATGAATTGAATATATATATAATTTAGAGTACATTAACATGCCTGCTGCAGGTTCGAAAACACCATAGTTGCTGGAGGTTTCTTGACAGGGCCACTTGGTTGGGTAACTCGAAGTGTATACCCATCACTGCGCTCTGCTACTTTCACTTCAGCACCATAATTGATGATCGGTCTGAAATAAAGCAAGCAAAATTTCATACTATGTATATAATTTAAAATTACATACTATATAGAGGTACTACTGTACCTCTTGCAGATCATCAAGAGGAGAGGAAGTCACTATTCAGGTGGGCACAAGAACAGACAACAATAGACTCCTGTTATTAGATTTAGAGTTTTCCTTTCTCAAAGTTCATGGTAAGCCTTACCCACTAGTTTTCCTTAATACATATCAATTGGTTAACAATCAGGCACCCATTTACAGGAGCAAACAGATAAGTATTGGCATCCAGTCAATCCTCCTTGGCCAGGAATAAAATATATATACATAAAAGGGAGCTAAAGCTGATATTTATGTTTTTCATTTAATATGTGAAATCCTGAGTCCGACTTGGGTTAAGCTAGTGCAAACAACTTAAAAGAATGTTACAGCTTGGTTCAAGAACCACACCCAAACTGATAAGTTTGGCAAACTCCACCTATGTCGGGGATCTTTTCAAACAATGTTATTGGTTTACACTGGTGCTCGACATTAAAGAATATTAAACCTAGCCTGGAATGAACCTCTAGAACATCCATTCTTAAACAGTGAAACTCCTTCCAAACACTACTGGTATTACAGGAACTGCCAAGTTGTACTCTCATTAATTACCAATATGCCACTAGGTGACAGCATCAAAACAAGATACTCTGACAGATTTTCCTGGTGGTGGTGGTGGTGGAGGGGATAGTAATGACAAGGGTGGTGGTGATTAGCCATCTTAAGTAAAAGAAAAACCAAGACAAACAGCTGGAGTTGCAGGAACTGATGAACTTAAGATTCTCAAAACCACTTTCTCAAGGAATATTGCTTTTAACAACGGCCTGTTTTACTCACGCAAAGAAATGTTTCATGAGATTCTTGCCAAGTCCTGTAATTCTTCGTTGCAGTTCACCCAGTAAGTAGAAAGCTCCCAGCATGTTTTGCAACTTTGCAAGGCCATTCACTGATGATTTGTCACCAGTCGAGTGAATCAAGAGTGTCACTGACCGAGACCCATCATTTAAATGCTCGTCGTCCCACTTAATGGTTTCACACCAAATCTAAAATCGAAAGAATATTACCAAACAAATTACACACAAAAATGTTGAATACACAAACATCGTCATACCTGGAGCAAATCTAGAGAGGGTTTCGAGAGTACTTCTACTCCCTGAGCGCGGCCTGAGGCCAGCCTTGACCCGGCTTGTCATACGTGGCATCATCATCACACAAAAGGGCGGTACCCACAAGAAAAGATGGATAAGTAACATTAAAAAGTTAAAAAAAAAAAGTCATTTTCTAAATGAGGGACAAGACAACAAGGGAGGAGTTAGAAAGGTGACTGAGGAAGATGGACATAATAATACACTCTTGAGCAGTACAAATTGGTTAAAAAGCGGAAAAAGTAAGAAACTGCATTAGATCAGGCTGTGGGAGTAAAATGTCTATTTAATTTGTACATAGATAAATCTCCAAGAAATTTTTTTTTTGTATCATCTGTTGGATGCTAGACAAATATTTTAGGCTGAGAAAAATCTTGACCACTGCAAAGGTTTAATTTAGAGCTGTACTTATTAAGGATGTAACTCTTAACACTCCCATAACTGTCCTCCCCATCCTCTCAAAAGGATATCAAGTCTAGGAAAATGCATATCATTAGTTCATTGAATTTATTCCTTACAAGTCTTAAAATAAGAGTTTTCATAAAAGATTTGTAAGTCATTCAATGCAGATCACAATCAAAACTCAACTATAAATCGAGACTTATTTAGGGTTGCACCATGTTAGTAGTTGCGTACCTCTCCAATAGTATATGCCAGCTGTGTTCTTCGGACGAGTAATTCTTCTTGTAGAGTCACTATTATTTCTAGCTCCCCTTCCACCTCCTTCTCTGATGCCTCACGCAACAATAATTCCACCTATGAAAACATTTCAATCATAATCAGAATACATTACAGTACTGTATACTGTATTGTAAATTGTATTGGCCAAAACAGTTAAAATTTCTTTCAGGTCTACAACTCAGACAAGCCTGGTTTGTACTAGTGCGAGGTGCCAAGCGTGGTGCCTCTGCAAGCACTGACGCTACATTGAATTATGGTTGGAATGGAAAAGGATCGGTCCCAATTAGTCTGTGTGAGGAGGAGTGTTTAGCAATATATGATAAAGTTTTCTATTATACCATAAAGAAACCTAAGAAAGTTATGTACACAGCAGTATGTTAACTAAAGATTCTAAGCATCTAATGGTTTATCTCACCTGAGCCAAATTTTTGGCAGTTGTAAGGAATCCATAATTGAGTTGTGCATTGTGAGCTTCATCAAAAAGTGTATGAATATTTAGGATAGTACCAGCAGCTTCAAGTCCCACCTGAACTTCTCGCCACCGCCGAACCAATGCTCCAAACTCGCCAACGCTACCTTTCACGCCATTCACTAACTGAGAAACGTGTTATCAAAAGATTATTTACAAAACATATCAACAAGCACATCAAGAGTTCAGCATAATTTTTTAGTTATATTTGCCATTAAAGATTACAGAATAAAACTGTAGTACATTTTCTCTACTTTCAAAAAATAAAAGCCTCTTTCACTTTACCTCTTCTTCTATAGTGTTATGGAGGTTTGAAATCTCTTCAAGAGCAGAACCAACCCGTTCATGGAGTTGTGTTGTATCGTGCAGAGCAGTTGTCAGCTTGGAGTACCGTGATCCTAATGCTTGGAACACACCAACGCGTGCCTCTTCTGCTCGCTTCACAAGCTCCTCCAATTGTCCTTCCACTCCAAGCTTGGCTGACTTATCTCTACCACCTCTACTCCCTCAAAGAGAGAATTGCATCATTGTGTAAAATGGTTTAGTTAGTTTAGTTCATTTATTATGCACCCCATACCCATTCCGTGGGCAGTAGTGGAGAGGGTTACAGAGGCACATAATGGGCTCAGGGACTGAACCCCACAATTCATTTAGCTAAGCAAGTTACAATGGGAAAAATATTTTTGAAACATTCCTATTTTTTAACACTTGTAATGAGTATGGAGAATTCTTAAGACTTGTTTGCAGGCCATAACCTCTTTCTCCCACAGCTTGTTTTTCTAGAACATAATCCACTAATTACTTTACATCCAGGTTTCCAATTATCGATGACTGTACATGGATTTATCTAAATTTACCTAAGGGCAACCATCTAATGACTTTTTCCAGTTGAATTTTGAATTGTCGTATTGTTTTGGCATTACAACTTCAGTGGGTAGGCAATTCCTTGGTTTTATTATACTATATTATGGCTGAAAAAGCATCTCCTACTGTTTGTCCTATATTGTGGCTTGTTGAGCTTAAAGCTGATGTCCCCTTGTGCGACTTTTGCCTTTATCTATTGGCTTTCTAGATAAAGCAAGTCACACAAGACAACACCCTGCTTGTAACTCATTTAGATTGTGTGTAATTCTCCCTAAATAAAATGATCATTGTCATCACCTACACTGGATCTTTTAAAGAAGTGGTTCAAATTAACAGCTCCCAATTTGATCAATACAGTATTTTGAAGGTCTCCGAGTTTAGTCATGTTGCGTCTGGTTTATAAAGTTTACCCGAGTTAGATTTTATATATTTTAGGTTGTACTGATGTCATCACGCTGAAGGTCAAGCCATACTACACCCAAATTGTTTACGCATCAGATATGAATAATGAATTTTATCTGGGGTTGTAACCATGAGAATGATCATGACATTGTATAGTCCAAGCATAGTTGTGATGTAACAAATGTATTTCTGTATACCACATAAGCATACAACTATGACACAAACACAATACTATGTGACATCACTCGTAAGCCCAAGTAAGTTTTGAGCTTACATGTGACATCACATGTAAGGGCTCAATAGCCCAAGTAAGTTTTAATTATGTAGGTTTGGGACATGGAATAAGATTTTCATATATAAAAACACAATAAGATAAATATAAAAATTGCAAAGCACTGAAGCAAGCACAGTAACAAAGTTCTTACTGAAGTTAATTACATGTACAGTATAGTACAGTATTTTTAGGTCAAAATGTACAAGAATACACGAAAGTATTAGATACTTACTAATTGATGCTACAACATCAGCTACAAGAGACATGTTTGTTGTTAATCCTTCTGACAAGCCTGTAAAGTTACATTCACATTAATTAGTGAAACAAAGATGCAAACAATGATATATTTAAAGAATAGACAAAGCAATGATAAGATTTAGTGTAATACAGTGTATAGACATTTTAATTAACCTACATTAAAATCTCTCTGTGTGCAGTTGTTCTTTCATACTGTTAATTACTGTATTGTATAGGCTGGCGAGGCTCAACTGTTGAAGACGGATCTAATCAACTTCACGTAAGATTAGACTAAGCATCTTATTGAGGACCCTTGTGCTGTGCAAGTTTTGATCTTCATAAATTCAGACAGTAATGAACTATTAAAAAACTAAATATTAGTTGAGGACTTCAGTCACCAACCTTGCTGGAGCACATAAGGGAAATATGATACGCGAGTTATTTGTGTCCGTCCACTGGCACTCCAACACCCCTAGTCTCTAGGAGTCTTGTGCATACAGTATATCAAGAGTGCCTCAAGCACTTCAAATATACTCCCATAGCATGTAAAAACATGAATGCTATGTAAAACAAAGCAGTTAAAATCTAAACTAAAACATTCAGTTATACTTTATCTTAATTACAGTACCAGTAAATGTTTCCTCATTGGTTTCAGGAAGATGTACAAACCTTAAACTTGGCATGTGCCAAAACTCTGGTAGTAACCTGTATTCTATATTTCAGTTAATATCTCAGTAAGTGGGACCCTGCAGCACAGATCTGAGCAGTTGGTTCACAACTAAACGGTCTGGGTTTGATTCCCGTGCGGGATGAAACATTTGGGCTCGTATAATTTCTCCCGATGCTTTTCTTCAATTAGAAGTAAATAGGTACACAAGAGCTATGCAATTGTTGTAGGCTGCATCTTGGAAAAGGTCAGCTGTTGGCCTAGGGTGACCTTGATCAGCCAAACAGGCTTCCTGTCCCCCAACAATGGGAAACAACTACAATGTGGCTGGCCACAGGTATCCTGGGTACCGAAGTGTCAGTATCCAGCCATCAAAATCAGGGACAATATACAAACCAATATTTTCAAGTCAATTGAAAATTACCCTACTACATGTCGGCACATCATATGCAAACTTGCACATTACTATCAGATTTCCTAGGAACAAGCCACAGAACTTTTGAGAGGCTGATGCAGGTGACCGGACGATAAGCTGCATATGTCTACCCACGAGGAAGTTAGTCCTGCACATACTAATTATGTTAATTAAGGAAAGGAGCACAAGTGTTGAAAGGATGAATGGATTAATATAATATTCATTTTTCACGGGTGAAATTCCTTTACAAGTGAACGATTTGACTATCTGGCCGAACACCAGATCCTAGAGGTGTCAGACACTTGCATTATTAGCAAGCTGTGTGTTCCGTCACCCAAGTGTTGAAACTGCGGTGATGTGAAACAGTCACGTCAACCGAGCGTTTCACAAGATGATTTAGCCTAACATGGTTTTCTATCATCATCTTTCTTCCAACTCACCGGTAACTAACTTTACTAACCTGTCATGCCAAACCTAACAAAACCTCTCCTAGCATGTCGTCTAGAAATATGCGGCTAAACTGAAACGGGCGACGTGGAAAAACTTTAAACTCGTTCTGCAAAGATTTAACATTACCTCACATAATATGACCAGCAAAAACACAAATTCCTACATAATGCTGAAACATTAAGTACAATGATTAGCAACACCCGGTGCACAACTGAAAGATTTTCTTTACTACTGGAAATAAATTAAAGCCTAAAATAACAGCACACATTATTAAAACAAAAATAGTTGACAATGAGTTTGGACCACATACTAAAACTGGTTTTAACACACTTTATTTCCCAAAGGCCAGTGCAGCTGCACCCTAACAAACGGAGTTCTAAAGATACCACTGCACATTCCAACGCTGAGGAATAAGAATATTTCGTCACTATTCCTTTCAAAAATGAATATATAACCAACTTGAACCACATCAGTGGTCGTCCCCTGTGAGGACCACAGTCTTCTAGTCTCCATCACTACACTGACCCCCGGCGCCCTTCACCACACTCCCTGCCACACACACTAACCACAAGCACTCACACACCAGCTGCACAACACAATATAACAATATACACACAGCTGCGAGAGAGAGAGAGAGAGAGGGAGCCCGGCGCCACTCGCCTCCCAGGATCAGCTGCTCCAGCCCGCCAAAACAAACCCCCATACAGTTCAGGGGCCGGCCGCCAGGGGTCAGGCCGGGCTCCCTCTGAAGGGTCCCTCTGAAGGGTCCCTCTGAAGGGTCCCTCTGAAGGGTCCCTCTGAAGGGTCCCTCTGAAGGGTCCCTCTGAAGGGTCGTCCTGAAGGGTCCCTCTGAAGGGTCCTGAAGGGTCCCTCTGAAGGGTGGGTGTCGTCGCCTCCTGGAGGTTGGGTGTCGTAGCCTCCTGAAGGGTGGGTGTCGTCGCCTCCTGAAGGGTGGCTGTCGTCGCCTCCTGAAGGGTGGCTGTCGTCGCCTCCTGAAGGTTGGTTGTCGTCGCCTCCTGAAGGTTGGTTGTCGTCGCCTCCTGAAGGTTGGTTGTCGTCGCCTCCTGAAGGTTGGTTGTCGTCGCCTCCTGAAGGTTGGTTGTCGTCGCCTCCTGAAGGGTGGCTGTCGTAGCCTCCTGAAGGGTGGCCGTCGTCGCCTCCTGAAGGGTGGGTGTCGTAGCCTCCTGAAGGGTGGGTGTCGTCGCCTCCTGAAGGGTGGCTGCCATCCAACGCCTCCAAAAGACATACGAATAAAGAGAACTGCAGAAGGAGGACTGGCCCATATGAGGCTACTCGTATATATATCCCCCCAAAGTCATTCATACATGTCTCTCCTACGCTCAAAACAATCCAACGACCCCCACGCCTATCATATCACCGGGTAATTTGTCAATAAATCAACAACTGTTACTAAACCAGTATTTAGCCAGGTCTTTCCTGAATCAACACTTCTTTAATTTATATTTATTACTTCGAGTTCAATTATGTGTTGATAATTGAACCAGTAAACCAACCAGCCATTGAACTAACCACTACAAAATAATATTAGTTGTGACGATAATCTCTTTCAAGAGAGATTGAGCCTGCTCTTCCCTACAAAGTACGTAAAAACAAAAGGTAATATAGAAGATACGTACAGCAAGTATCTCCAAAACGTTTTGCCCAGAAAGCAAAACGTATCCAGCACACCGGCACACCTGCTAGCTACCGCCACCGTAAACCAGCAAACTACAGTGTACTTGTCCATTGCCTGCCTATCGCTGATTGGCTGGTCGCACCTGCCCTCCGCCCTCCGCCAAAATTGATGTCTGGGCTGCAGTGGCCCAATATTGTCAGAATATCTCAGTGCTTCTTGCAGTTGACATCTCTCGCTGGTAGACTAAGCCTTGGCTTTCGTGTACTAAGGGAGGTGGCAGCTCGAAGCCAATATTCCAGCTCCATTCATATTTATTTTGCTATCACTGTAACTCACTTGTCTTAACGTAACTTTTCATTTACCAGTGATTATTCATATTATTTTGTTTGTTGACTTGTCTTTTATATTTTATGCTTAACTTTATTCATGTCTTGTTTTTCTAACGTAATTAAAATTTCATTGTTAAATTTACTTGTGCTGTGTGTGTCTTCCCATTACCTTACCACAGACGAAAGTTCCAGCTTTTCTCTTTTTTTTTTTCTCTCTAATGTGACGAGGCCCTGCCCCTAGCTTTTGAAACAGCCGAACACCAACGCTTTACCGTCACATAGTACTAACTTGTAAATATCAGTACTCCTACTGCAACTATCACTGCAGATATTACTACTACAAATACAATAAATGCAGCTACTACAACCATTACTTTCATAACTACTACAACCACCCCCATATACTGGCATTACTACTGACAATGCTGCTTCAACTCTCCAGTTGCAATCCCTAGTTAATTGAATTCCTTTAACTCCTATAGCCGACCCCCAAATGTGAGTGTATCAAACACAAACACAATAAACATGTATATAAAAAAATGTAATTCAAGCCAATTTTATGATTATAAACTGCAAATTCTACAAGGAACAGCAAATATAAAAAAAAAAACATGTTCAAGCTCTATACATGCTTCCCTTAACCCAATTAAGTTGTGTCCCATGTGTATATAGTGATTGTAGCAACCTGCTCTCATCAATAAACGTTAAATACTCGTTAATCCAGCCACCAAACCCCTTGTTTATGAACGATAAACACATTGCACACTGCACAACTGATGTATGTATTTTTCTCGAACAGTGATTCGTTCACGTCCTCTGCTCGAATCCCACCTCACTATAAATTCACGTACTGCAAATACCAATAATGGCTAACAGAACCTAACCTAAGTTAGGTCTAACAGCACAGCCTAGTATAAAATAATATTACCATATATTTGAGATTTTTTTAATACGCAGTAGGTTAAAATTGATGAATGCGTTTTAGGGTTCTGGAACTGGGGATTTTGGGCTGGCACTATTGTGAATAATCTGCTAATTTCCAGTTCCGTATAACTCTCCTTATTAATGAATTGTTACATTTTGTCAGCAGTGTTTATACTCATTCAGCATATCCCTAGACATCAGAGGCCAGATTCACGAAGCAGTTACGCAAGTACTTACGAACGTGTACATCTTTCCTCAATCTTTGACGGCTTTTGTTACATTTATTAAACAGTTTACAAGCATGAAAACTTGCCAATCAACTGTTGTTATTGTTATAAACAGCCTCCTGGTGCTCCGGAGCTCATTAACTGTTTAATAATTGTAAACAAAGATTGAGAAAAGATGGACAGGTTCGTAAGTACTTGCGTGACTGCTTCGTGAATCTGGGCCCAGGGTTTCAGATATTAATTTATTCCGTATAAAGTGGACAAGGGTTCAGGGCCTCGATGAAAGATTAAAATTTGCCCTAGTTATTAATAATTCATTACAGACGAACACAATTAGCAGTAGATTAAGGTATCGGCAAGTGTGGGGGAACGGATACATGCATCAACTTAGTGTGTGTGAGATACTGGCAGCTATCGGCCAAGTGCGTCCTGAAAACTCGTTTTAATTTGATATATTTTACATTTTTTAGAATACGAGTAATGCTGTTGCTGCAGATTAGTGTAGGATAATACATTCGAATTATAAGTTTGCTCCCCCGCGCCACCTCAAAAAAATGGAGGTTGTACATGTCACCAGAAGAGTAAGTGCTCTAATACAAATGCAGGGGAAGACAGAGCTTGGGCTTCACAAGAGTGGGTCCACGGTTCGAGTCTCCTACAGCCCAGGGGAAGGTAAGTACTCTAATTTAAAAATAACCTCGAAAGAGGTGGCGGTGTATTTGTTCGAAGGATGACTTCCTCGAATGTTACACTCCATTTAAATGATTATTTACGAATTATGCGAGTAAATTCCCTTTTATCCAGCGAAAATTTCATAAAAAAAAGTACTTTCGTTGCGAAAAGTGCAACGATTCAATCCCTTTCTATTAACCCCTTCCCAGTGAAGGATACTATGGCTCGAATGTCCCCACCCAGTGTAGGATATTATGGCTCGCGTGTCCCCACCCAGTGTAGGATATTATGGCTCGCGTGTCCCCACCCAGTGAAGGATACTATGGCTCGCGTGTCCCCACCCAGTGAAGGATACTATGGCTCGCGTGTCCCCACCCAGTGTAGGATATTATGGCTCGCGTGTCCCCCACCCAGTGTAGGATATTATGGCTCGCGTGTCCCCACCCAGTGAAGGATACTATGGCTCGAATGTCCCCACCCAGTGAAGGATACTATGGCTCGCGTGTCCCCACCCAGTGTAGGATATTATGGCTCGAATGTCCCCACCCAGTGTAGGATATTATGGCTCGCGTGTCCCCCACCCAGTGAAGGATACTATGGCTCGCGTGTCCCCCACCCAGTGAAGGATACTATGGCTCGAATGTCCCCACCCAGTGAAGGATACTATGGCTCGAATGTCCCCACCCAGTGTAGGATATTATGGCTCGCGTGTCCCCCACCCAGTGAAGGATACTATGGCTCGCGTGTCCCCAACCAGTGAAGGTTACTATGGCTCGAATGTCCCCACCCAGTGTAGGATACTATGGCTCGCGTGTCCCCCACCCAGTGAAGGATACTATGGCTCGCGTGTCCCCACCCAGTGAAGGATACTATGGCTCGCGTGTCCCCACCCAGTGAAGGATATTATGGCTCGCGTGTCCCCAACCAGTGAAGGATACTATGGCTCGCGTGTCCCCACCCAGTGAAGGATACTATGGCTCGCGTGTCCCCAACCAGTGAAGGATACTATGGCTCGCGTGTCCCCACCCAGTGAAGGATACTATGGCTCGCGTGTCCCCACCCAGTGTAGGATATTATGGCTCGCGTGTCCCCAACCAGTGAAGGATACTATGGCTCGCGTGTCCCCCACCCAGTGTAGGATATTATGGCTCGAATGTCCCCACCCAGTGTAGGATACTATGGCTCGCGTGTGAAGGATACTACAATGAAGGATACTACGGTCCAGTCTCCCTACCAATGTGTCCTAGGATAGCTGTGGCGGGCCCACCGCGCAGGCGCACCTCCAAGCCTCCACAGGTACCACTCTCTCATTTTTCCTCTCATAGTTTAGCATCAAAACCATCGATCATTTTACTCATTCACATATCACTATGGTATATATTACCACAATGTATCCACGGGATACGAACCGGAACAGCCTTAGGTGGATAAATTTCTGTATTATAGTATAGATGGCAACTGGTGGGCTACTAGCCAAATGAACTTGAGTGACGTCACAGTTTACCGTAGCATGGCGTGGTGAGTGTGTGTGTGTGCGAGGCGCTCCTGGCAAGTGTGTGTGAAAACTGCGCTTTTCCCAGTGTTACATGCGTTGAAATTGCAGTTAATGAGCCGTCTATGATGGAGGATAAGGACGAGATTATCCGCAAACTCACCACCGAGTGCGAGTCGCTGAAAAAGGAGTTAGATAAGTCGATGCAAGAGCGCGATGTTTTGCTCTGCGAAGTCAATCGGCTGAAGTTTGAACTTGAGATGTCTGATTTGAAGCGACTGAAGGAAGAAGAGACATCTGAAGCCAGGTGAGTGGAGCATCACCTAGTTTACGCCTCTGGGCACCACCTGGCCCACCTGGAGACAGATGACAACACTTGGGTGGGGAAATATGTACCAAAGTGTGGGCAGGTGAGGCGGTCTGGCCTGGCTGGTTGGGTTGTCCTGGCCCCCACAAGCCTGCAGGCTTACCCTGCCCACACCTGCACGTCCCACAAGCCTGCAGGCTTACCCTGCCCACACCTGCACGTCCCACAAGCCTGCAGGCTTACTCTGTCCACAGCTATACGTCCCACAAGCCTGCAGGCTTACCTCGTCCACACCTGCACGTCCCACAAGCCTGCAGGCTTACCCTGCCCCCCTACAGGCCTGCAGGCTTACCCAGTCCACACCTGCACGTCCCACAAGCCTGCAGGCTTACCCTGTCCACACCTGCACGTCCCACAAGCCTGCAGGCTTACTCTGTCCACACCTGTACGTCCCACAAGCCTGCAGGCTTACCCAGTCCACAGCTGCACGTCCCACAAGCCTGCAGGCTTACCCTGCCCCCTACAGGCCTGCAGGCTTACCCTGCCCACACCTGCACGTCCCACAAGCCTGCAGGCTTACCCTGCCCACACCTCCGTCCAAAAACCCCTATCCTCGCCAACCCTTTCTCAAATCCCAACCCCCCACATCATCTCCCCCTGCCCCATACCTTATTCCCAACCCCACACCCCCCACTTGCCCCATCTCATTCCCCTCGGCCCCATGTCTCCCTATCCCCCCATACTTTCCCCTCATTCCCCCTCACACCCTGCCCCTCAGACTAGCTCCTGCCTCACCGAGCAAGGGTGAAAAGAAGCGTGTTATTGTTGAGAGGGGCATGTGGTTGGCAAGGTAATTTGGTATCGCCAGGTTGGCAAGGGAGGCGAGGACGCCTTTGTCAGGGCTGGTTGGCTAGGGCAATGGGTATTGGTAGACCAGAACCGGTTGGCTAGGCCAATACGCACTCGCGGACCAGGCTACGAATACATTTCCAAGGTAAATTGAGGCAAAATGTATACCTTGGTTTGTGTGGGTGGGCTAGGGGGGCAGTAGGAATTACAGGAGTAGGCTGGATACAGTATTATATTTTTCTAGGGATGGGCAATAGGCACTCTTAGGGCTAGGTTTGAATAATATTTACTGCACGAATTGAAATTGAAATAAGTTTATTGATGTAAAATACACACAAAGGGATGAGGTAGCTCAAGCTATTCTCACCCCGTTCAGTACATCGTGTTAATACATACATAGACACATCACAAACAATAAACATATTACCAAACATTCTGAGAGATAAACATACATTTCCTCCCTCACAAGTGGTATGGTATCACACGTACACACAAATACTTTTATGACCTAGGTACTGTATAGACAATTTGCAAGAGACATGCAGATAATTCAACAAAATATTACAATCTAGTGCAAAATTCTTATATCTCTCAAGAATATCATCAACCTTTCCGACTGCATGAGTTGGGTAGTATGTATTCTTAGGGCATTGTAAGGCTTGTAAGATATTCTTAGGCCAGACTGAGCGGGTCTAAAACACTTTTGGGTTAAATCGAGGTTTTTAATAGGTTTTGAGGCAGTAAGGTAGACTAGTGTTTGAGTTTTAAAAATACAGCAACGTTATTTTTACGTCTGTATTTAATTATTTATTTATTAATGCTATTTTATCTAGGGAATTAGTGCAGTTAGTGGTCAACTTTATTTTGTGCTGTTGATCCCAGTCTTCCAAGAATCTGTGATATCACAATCTGTGATATCCGTTCTTCGCCACTGGTGGTTTCAATTCTGAATACTATTATGCAGGAAGAACCACACGTCTAATGGTTATTCAATAAGTTTAGTAGACTTGTAGATGTCACCACTGCTAGGCTTAGGCTGGGCTACAAGTACCTCTGGCAGTTTGTAACATCTGCTGATGTAGACTTGACTAAATGTAAACTGTCAACAGAACTACTCGTATACCTTGCGTCATTATATACTGAAATGTGAGAAAATCACAGTTAACACCATAAATGGAGTCCAAGAAATGTGTAAGTACTTCATTCATAATGATGTGCTGCCGGGAATCTTGGCAAAGTATCCAAGATTCGCTTACTGTAGATAATGCATGCATGACTGTAAGGCTGCAGCCCAGTTGGGTGGGTGTGGAGCAAGACTAGTAACTGTGTGACTCATCATAGATGTAAAAGTGCCTTGTATAGTGACTGTTGTGAGCCTCTTGTTGAATCACCTGTGATATAAAAAGATTATCGTTGTGTAAATGATTATATATACTGTATATATATATATATATATATATATATATATATATATATATATATATATATATATATATATATATATATATATATAAATAATGTACATGTAACATTAATTTTAATAATAGTTTAATCCTCGAAAGATAGTTCATTTAGCTAGGCAAGTGACGATGTGGTTCAGTTCCTGAACCGATTATGTGCCTCTGTAACCCTTTCCACGGGATGAGTATGGGGTGCATAAGAAAGAATCTATGCTGAATAAAGTCGGGTACCCTGTAGCGTAGACTGCCTAGTAACATCTCTGTATCTGGCAATTCTTGGCACACACTGTATGCTCCCCTTCGTATAATCTAGGATAGTTGCTCAAATGTAGATATACCTAAACGTGTTGTAATAATATTAATTATTATAATAATTATATGAATAATATTTAATAATAATATTTATTATTACAGTATTATTAATAATAGTATCTAATAATACTAATAATGTTGGATTAAAATCCACACTTGCGAATTTGTGAAATTTATGTAAGGAATTTACACAAATTCTTTCGCACTCTTTTGAGTGCTTTGTCAAGATCTTGAGTGTGTGATTAGGACGAGACTTACATCTCAACGTCTAATCAACGTCTTGATTCGACCTTGAGACTACCTGCAGACTACCATTAGAAACAGCCTCACAGGCTAGTCAAGGCAAGGCTGGCCCAAGTTCAGGCTACAAGGGTCGAATCTAAATCTCCACATAGGCTAATCCACGGGGATTAGCCTATGTGGCTAATCATATCTGCCACAAGACTTGTGGCAGATATCAATTTGGCAAAGTCAACGACAGCACGTTAACTCAAAATTCAATTACCAAACAACACATACCACATGTATTACCCAATACTTGCATGATTTACATTTATCAAAGTATGCAAATGTACAGTATGAAATATACAGCATGTTAATTTCTGTTTAGGATACATATTAAAAAAAATCGGAAAAAGTGGCACTCGCTTTTGTGATAGACTGAGCAACAAATTGTAATCAGTTCAACGATTCTAATATTTATATAATGAATGGTTACAAATTTGTTCGTAAAATTCGAATCGGCTTACTATGTAGTGTGATAACATGGTCACTTCTGATGTTATCAGTGACACAATGATAAGGTTGATATTTTGCGTAGTAAGGATAACGCGGAAAATAGCATTAACTATATTCCGGTCAGAAATGACTAAAGTCAGATGGAGGGTAGATGAAGTAGGAAAAAAGTGTGCGGTGTGATACAGGCGGGAAGTGTCGACTCACTAGGTACACTAGGATAGTAAGACGAGCCTGACACTAGGATAGTATGACGTGCCTGTCACGAGGATAGTAAGACGTGCCTGTCACTAGGATAGTAAGACGAGCCTGTCACTAGGATAGTATGACGTGCCTGTCACGTGGATAGTCCAGCAAGCCACTTCAGGGTACTCGTTCTTTCCATGGCCTCATGCTAAACTTGTTTAAGAACGTAGTTAAATGTTTTGTCATGTCTGTGAATCAATTTTATTATTATTTTGAGGGGCTGCATTTGTAAAAAAAAACAGGAAAAGTATAGCTTAAAAAACAGCAATTCATACATAAAACATCAAAAGTCTGCACTTAAAATGCTGTGGCTAATATAGCCTGGTTAGACCCTAATTGCATAAAATATACAATTACTTAAACTTTTGCAGACGTAAAAGATAATCAAGGTTGGGGGACGGGGTTTATTCCAATGTCTTCCTGGTGGCTCAGTGACTTCCTGGCAGGGGTGGAGGGGGGTTTGTGGCGTATGTCACTGCCATCTGCACAGCGGGGGCATCCAACTTGGGTCCACAGTGTCTATAAGCTGCCTGCCTCTGTACCTTTTGGGCACAATCTGCGGTCACCCACACCCCTTGTGATATATTATAAACCTTCCAGCGTTAACGATACGTCGTACCCAAAGGAACGGTAAATGCAGCACAATCGCTTTGATATTTTATTTACACCACAGTATTAATATTTATCGCAGACGAGGAGTCGCAATAACGTGGTTGAAACATGTTGACCAAACCACACTAGAAAGTGAAGGGACGACGACGTTTCGGTCCGTCCTGGACCATTCTCGAGTCGATTATTTACTTATTGTAATTTCGTCTTGAAGATATTCTGGGACCAGAAGGTGTTCGTAATGCCTTGTGTACTTGTTGGGAGGATGGGAGGGACTTTTTATTACATATGTTGCTTCCCGCGCCTTTAAATGATTAAATTTTATTTACTCGGATATAGCCCTTCCAAAGCTGTATTTTGTTGCATATATGTATGGTATTTTAATCTTGTTTATAGAATAATCCAGAGAGCAAATTGAATAATTTCAAACGCTCTGTGTAACTCACTGTGACTAAAGGATCGTCGGTTAATGTTTTCTGTGGATTTTCAACGAATGTAATTTTTCATTTGCTTGAAAAGGGAGGTGTTAGTATAGGGTAATATTGGCGTCAGTAATGTACATGGTGTAATGCAGGCCGCTCCAAGCAACAGCCTAGTAGACCAAACTCTCACAAGTCGAGCCTGGCCTCGGGCCGGGCTTGCGGAGTAGAACTCTCAGAACCTCATCAACCAGGTATCAACCAGGTATTATGGAGGTAGGCTAGGACGAGTAGCAGCGGAGGTGTGTGTGCGGGCGGTGATTTAGCCTAGTGAGGAAGGTGAACAGGTGACGCCCACTCCCTCACTTCCTCATAGTACTTTTATCATACCTACTTTATAGCGCTCTCATCATCAATTGTTTCTAGTCACCTTGTGGTAAGGTAACCACAGTATTATATTATATAATATACATAATATACGTACTGTATATATATATATAGTTTTTTTGCTTTTGTCTTTTTTTTCGGTGGTATTATGTGGGGGGTTCAGCATGTAACCTCACCACCGTTACTCTTTCTGGAGGTCTTGCCCCACGTTAGGAGCCTCTTGCACTTACTGTAGTAATGGCCTTGAAGTTGCTGACTTCTGCTCTCCGTGTGTGTGTGTGTGTGTGTGTGTGTGTGTGTGTGTGTGTGTGTGTGTGTGTGTGTGTGTGTGTGTGTGTGTGTGTGTGTGTGTGAAATATGATGCCCATCTCAACCCCCTCCTTTCCATGTTGTCCGGCACTCATGGGGGCTCTTTCTGGCCGCTCTCTCTCCCTCTTCCGGTTCCTCTTTCTTCTCCCCCATATAGACTTTGATCTTGAATGCACTGCGCAGTTTTGATCTAGGCCTAATTACAATAAAAGACGAAAAGAGATCAGTATAATATATAATATAATCAATATAGATTAGAATATATGCCATACCAGAAGGCATGGCAGGATGTACGGAATACCCCCGTTGAAGAGTAGAGGCGCAACAGGTACTCTGAGAGAGAACTCTATCAACATCAGAGGCCCGAGACTGTTCAACACGCTTCCACTAAACATAAGGGACATAACTGGCCGACCCCTCACAGTGTTCAAGAGAGAACTATCAACATCAGAGGCCCGAGACTGTTCAACACGCTTCCACTACACATAAGGGACATAACTGGCCGACCCCTCACAGTGTTCAAGAGAGAACTATCAACATCAGAGGCCCGAGACTGTTCAACACGCTTCCACTAAACATAAGGGACATAACTGGCCGACCCCTGACAATGTTCAAGAGAGAGAACTGGATAAGCACCTCTAAAGGATACCTGATCAACCAGGCTGTGATTCATACGTCAGGCTGCGAGCAGCCGCGTCCAACAGCCTGGTTGATCAGTCCAACAACGAGGAGGCCTGGTCGAGAACCGGGCCGCGGGGACGCTAAGCCCCGAAAACACCTCAAGGTCAAGGTATAGAAGGGTAACAAAATTAGTGGCCTGGCGGGCTACCATAATTAAGGAATGAGACTTATGTTATTATTATTAACATCTTTATTGACAAAATTAATTACAATTTTGCCTAATCTGAGGATTTTGATAGTCTTATTAAAGTGAGGATAATGCTGGTATTCACTGTCACGCAGGACAGAGGGTCATACATAAGACAATAGGTCTAAACTGTAGACTTATGTTGAAATATACAAGGATCTATTTTTGTTTTGTTTTTGGCTGAAGCGTAAACTTTGGAAACCTAACAAACGCCTTCAAGCTTAAGTACTCACGACATTAGATACTCTCATAAAGGAATTACTTAATGCAAGTAAATTCAACCACGATAAATATTGCCATGAAACCTAGGGTAAAGTTGAGGTAATAGAAATGTGTGGAATGTCATGGAACATGTGAATAATTGCTTATTGAAATAGGCTCAAACTCACTTCAGATGTTAAAGACACTGTTGGATAGGTATTTTGAAGCTATTGATGTTAAGCTCGTATCTTAGGACTTAGAACAACACGTGGCGCTGTAGCCTACAGCACGTGGTGGACACAGTAGCCTAATATACATCTAATGGACTAAGTTGTAGTGGGTAGTAGAGAGGATTGTGGTTCTGTAAATAGCAGCAGCGACTGTAGGCTAATTTATCGTAGCTCTTATTATTAATAAGGTAGGCTCTCGTAAAATTCCCATCCCATTTGTCAGCACGGCAGAGTTACTACTTCATCACCTTTTTCAGCTGGCGGAGTAAGCCAGAGAAAGTGAAGAATGGAGTGTTTTCTAATCTCTTATTTTACCTGTCGAGATTTCGAAAGTTCATCTACCCTCGCAGCCTGACTGGTCTGTAAGGCTGCTTTTCCTCCGTAGCCTCAAAGTCCACATGGCCATCAAAGCCAGGCTGAGTTTGGTAACCCAAACATAAATTTTACCAATTCTCTCGTGTAAGCTTCCACTGTTGTTCCAACGACATTTTGTATATTTGTTGGCAGAGTGAAGGTTCATGGATCTCTGAAGATTACACTGCTCTCTACTTCTATACAGTTAGAACTTGCTCACTCTCCATTTCTAGCAGATAATCAATATATTTTTTCGTGAACTATTTATTCATCTGTTGTGTTTTTTCATCGTACACCCTGATTATCTCTAGCTCCCCCCCCCTCCTCTCCCAACTTGTACGCCGTGGCTCTTGTATTTGTATCTGGCGTCGCCCGGAAAAGCAAATTAGGCACTATTAAGGACCCCCAGACAGCACACAACACTGGCAGTGACGTTTATATACTTCATACAGGACGAAAACTTGCGTTGTTATTTGTGTTGCAGGTGTTGAGGACATATGTAGCTGCCTTCACGTGTATAATTCCTCCACCTAGCTGGTCACAGGTGTAGGCTATATTGGCCATTAACTGCGGCAGGTGTTGGAGGATGACGCCACGCAACCACACTAACTCTGACTCACACCAGGAGGTTGGTGCCTCCATGGGTGTTCCTCCAGGGTTTGTAGGTTAATGGGATTGAATAAGAACTTTTTTCCATATTAAAATGTAGATTTGGCTTTAAATGAAGTTATTGTTCAGAGTTGACCAGACCACACACTAGAAGGGACGACGACGTTTCGGTCTGTCCTGGACGATTCTCAAGCCGATAGTCTTGAGAATCTTGAGATAGACTATCGACTTGAGAATCGTCCAGGACGGACCGAAACATCGTCGTCCCTTCACCTTCTAGTGTGTGGTCTGGTCAACACACTTCAGCTACGTTATTGTGACTCCTCGTCTGCTTATTGTTCAGAGTTGCAAGTGATTAAACATTAGGGGATGTGAATATTGTGCTGCTGGTGATTAAACATTAGGGATGTGAACATTCAGTAAAACGCCTAATTATTTGAGGATTTTGAGCTTGGTAATTGGTACATTTTGATGGTACAAATAAAATATGAAAAACGGTACTTGTGATTAATTAGTGTTGCGCTACAGCTGCTCTTGTGTCGTTTGTCATTCATTGATGAGCTTACCAACTTCGGCATCACCTATGTCTCCTCCCACGACCAGTACCTTCGGAAAGCCCAGGCAGAGTCCCTGCGGTCATCTGTCACGACCCCCCCCCCCCCCTGTCCCCTGGCCTTCACGACCAGTCCCTATGTCCAGCCCTTACAGCCAGCCCCTATGGTCACTCCTCACCACCAGACCTCATTGGCCAGCCCTCGCTATCAGCTCCCACACTATAGCCGTGATTGGAATAGTTGCTGCACATTTACTGCCGTATTTAAAGCCGATGAAATTAATGTCCTGAAGAATATGTGGAACACATTTACTACACGAATCCTTTCAGACACCTGAATTATTGGGAACTATAAAACTCGCTCAGATTGTTGTGGCGACTCGACCGCAAAAATGTGCGACCAGTTATCTTCAGGGCTTCACTTCTCTCTGTCCCGTGCCTACCTGGGACCAATAAATACCAGGGGAGCTCCTACACTAAAATGGCCGTTTTACGAACTATTCGTGCCCATGCCACCTCTCGGGTGGCTTAATCTCCATCAATCATCTATACTAAAATCACTCGGCACCGGATTAGGGTTGGGACAAGAGCACTCGGTTCTCACTTCAGTCCGTACCTGTACTTCTGGGAGATCAATTCTCGTGGTAGCCTATGTTGCCAACCCAGGGGGCTCCTGCCGCTACGTTGGCCTTTGAACAACGGCCCAATGGCTAGCTGTTGTCACCCTCTCACTTTCTTCTGTTAACAGAAAACAAATTATTTTATTACAGTGCGCTTTAGTCCCCCCTTTTTGTTATCAAATCAAGGCCCTAGATTATTGTTCCTACAATGCAGGAGAGATGCATTATAGCCTAATCTCAGATGCATAGCCTAATATGCATCTGAAAAATATTGGAGGGACGGGTTCCAAATATGTTCTTTGGTATAATATTCAGTCGTGCGTTCTCCACTATTGAATATGCAAACTAGCACCCTATTGGAAAATATTTGCACAATATGTACACTACATTATTACTTGGCTTGTCAAAGGAAATTTGTAACATATCCCTAGATTAATTGTGCTAAAAAGTAACTTGATAATTGCCTACAAAATATGGGTATATTTAATCAGCCAGGTTGTGGTGGCTACATATAGGGTACACGTAGATACATGAAGGGTATACATGTACCTACTTTATTTGTTGTGTGTTATTAAAAATAGATTATACGTAACATAGAAAACGGTTCTTTTGGTCTATACCTGGTTGATGGGGTTCTGGGAGTTCACACACACACACACACACTATATATTGTATAGTATCATGCCGGAAGCATAATCTTTATATAGATTAGGAAGTATCATGCTTAATCTACAGTGTCAATATAAAGTTGAAGAGTGGCATAAGATGCTTTATTGCTGATGTTTCTTTATATAAATATCGGTATTGTATCATATTTGCCTTATTCTTTACATTTATATAATTAGTTTTTAGCTTTTGATTAGAGCCGATCGGGGCCGGGGGAGCCGGGGAGCCGGTCGGCCGAGCGGACAGCACGCTGGATTTGTGATCCTGTGGTCCTGGGTTCGATCCCAGGCGCCGGCGAGAAACAATGGGCAGAGTTTCTTTCACCCTATGCCCCTGTTACCTAGCAGTAAAATAGGTACCTGGGTGTTAGTCAGCTGTCACGGGCTGCTTCCTGGGGGTGGAGGCCTGGTCGAGGACCGGGCCGCGGGGACACTAAAAAGCCCCGAAATCATCTCAAGATAAACTCAAGATTCCTACTAATCATGATTGAGATCTTTTTTCCACATTCAGGCAATTTCAACATTGTCCTGTAGATATTTCCTAACTCCTTTATCATTACCTAGGTTCAGATTCTTACATTTATCAATATTAAACTGTACTTGTTGACCATTTTCCGTATTAAAAATCTTATCTATATCGTTTTGTAGCGATTATGAGGTTTTCAGTTGAATATATTTCCTAACCTATTTTAGAATTAGCAAATTTGTCAGTGTTGCTGTGTTGTTGTTATAGATTCAGCTACTCGGAACAAGTTCCAAGTAGCACGGGCTATGGTGAGCCCGTAACTTACCTGGCACAGGAGCGGGGCAAGAAGCGCGGGCTATGGTGAGCCCGTAACTTACCTGGCACAGGAGCGGGGCAAGAAGCGCGGGCTATGGTGAGCCCGTAACTTACCTGGCACAGGAGCGGGGCAAGAAGCGCGGGCTATGGTGAGCCCGTAACTTACTTGGCACAGGAGCGGGGCAAGAAGCGCGGGCTATGGTGAGCCTCGTGGACGGGAGATGTCTCCCGTCAAAGTGTTGCTGCTCAATCCTATTTTTAAATAGCGTGTGTACATGGCAAACAACAGTGGTTCCACAGCAGACCCCTGGGGGCGCCGCACTACTTAAACGGCTTAACACTCAGACTTAACTCCGTGTACGTTAAGCCTTTGCTCCGTTTTAAATAATCATTCCCAAATCCATACTTCTTCCCCATGCACTTAATGTATCACCAGTTGGTAGGTATTGCAACACTTTAGTTTCTTTGCATATACGGTATTCATACTCCTACCTTGAGGTTACCTTGAGGTGCTTCCGGGGCTTAGCGTCCCCGCGGCCCGGTCGTCGACCAGGCCTCCTGGTTGCTGGACTGATCAACCAGGCTGTTGGACTCTGTCAAATTAGTAGGATATGTATGGTCTCGGTAATACAATATTTCTTTTAAGATAATTTCAGTTATCAAAATGTTAATGTTTGTAATATATCAAGGTTAAGGTATACATCTAATCCGTTTATATATCCACATTACCATGAAACGTCTTGTGAAGGGACGACGACGACGTATCGGTCCGTCCTGGACCGTTCTCAAGTCGATTCTCATTCTCACAATTGACTTGAGAATGATCCAGGACGGACCGAAACGACGTCGTCGTCCCTTCACCTTCTAGTGTGTGGTCTGGTCAACATACTTCAGCCACGTTATTGTGACTCATCGCCTGCATGAAATGCCTTCATACACCACCCCAACACCACACCACACTACACCATCCCAACACCACACCACACTACACTACACCACACCACACCACACTACACTACACCATCCCAACACCACACTGTAACAAACTAGGCTGTTGTAAGAATTATCCAGAGGGGTTTATCGACAAAAGAGAATGGGAAGCTGAGCCGCATGGTGACCTGACCCCCAGGGGAATTCGCGGTGGAAATAACCGACGCTTTGTTCATATCTGCGTATAATGAATCATCCTATAGTATTCAGTAATTTAGAGAAAATTAGCCTTTATTCATTTTGCATTAAAATTGTATTGTATAATAGTACTGGATACAATATCAAGAGTATTCTAATTATTGAGTTTAAGTCACCATCAGTGACGTCACGAATCAGATCTAACTTTTGAGGCGGAGTGACCGGCGGTCATAGGTCAGCAGGGTTGACATGTCTAATATTTCTCAAAGTTTTAATAACCATTTTGTGATCGGGAACAGCTCTGCCGTTAGAGGCTTGTGTAATTTATTTCAGTAAAATAATTCAACTAGTCTGGATCAATTAAGTACAACCGAGTTTAATTGTTATAACTTAAACCTTGCTAGTAACTGGGTAGAACTTTGACTAGGCGCAAGGATACAATGTTCTGTCTGGGGGAGAAGAGACAAGGGAAAAATCAGTGTGGTCACGGAAGCAGCTAGGAGAGGTCAAACATCTTACCTCTCCCCTAGACCAGCCAAGACATCTAGCTGGTCGCCCAAGGTATAGTTGCTATTGTTAATTATAGAAATAGTCTTCTCATTTGCCACTCAGGTCAAGTAGGGAGTGTTAAAGTAATAGGGAGTGAACATATTTAGATTTTGTTTTAGTTTTCTTTTAATAAATTAAATTTGTTATTAATTTGCATTTTATTGTTTCCATGTGTATGTGTATACTTGTCCTGGTCACGTGGTCCACACGAGGCAGAGTTGCATTGTGCGCCGATTCTAACATCGAATCGGAATTATCATTACCGTGTAATTTATTCCACACTCAAGGTCATCGTTTATAGTGGGGATCAAGCCCCTAGGTTGATTAATTAGCGTGATCGATCCAGACCTCGATCATTGCTCTTGTATTACTGGTCTGGTGGTGGCAGCAGAGGTGACTCTAGGGTTTTGTTCAGAGCTTAGGTCACGTCATACTGGGTGTAGAATCCTAAGTCGGTCAATCGTCTTAGGACCACGTGGCGTGGAGTTGGCTTTGGTAAAAGTTTTGGAGTCCCTTGGTAGAGAATAATAAGTAAGAATACGGGTAGAGGGAGTAGAAAGAAGGAAGTAAAGAGAGAGGAACCCGAACCCGTGTTACAATGGTGCACAGCGGTGGTTTCAACAATTTTGTTTGAAATTGTTGAAAGGCTCACGCGTCTAGCCGTTCGAACACGTGCGCGGATGCTAAGGAGACAGCCGCGGGCCAGGATTAGCAGTGCGCCCCACAAGTGCGTTTGAGTGGGGATTGGCGAATCTTGGGTCATGCGGGCTGATATGATTAAGGTTTAGTTAGTAAGATTAGGCTGTTAAAATAGATTTATTGAAAAGGAGACCGCTCCGAGTTGATTGGACTGGGTACCATACTCGACCCATTGCAATTAATTCAGAGGTGTTGGGAGCCACCATACTCTCAACAGCAGTTCCTTGAGGGCTGTCGGGGGCGGATATATCTGTGGGACGCCAGTAGATAGTCCGAGGGCGTTATTAGACGACCCAAAACGCTAAGGAAAAACGTAATCCGTGAAGGGCGTTGCGGCCTCCGAGGGACGGACTAGTAAACTACCTAGCAGCGATTCAACAACTAAGTGATCGCACACTTAGTGGAGGTTGAGTCGTCCCTAGTCATAATTGTTGCTGAAAGCTGCGTGTCGCTCTGTTGGAACCTAGAGGGTGTGGCCCCTAGGCTAGGGGTGGTACGGCGAGCCGGTAGGAGCAATTATAAGATTAAGTCGAGTGCATTTTTGAATTAAGTATACTTAAATTTATAAAGTAATTTCTGTTTATTTTCGTTGTTCTAGAAGTTAATTTTTTCCCCTAAATTCAATCCCCGGTTAAAAATTTTTCAAAGTGTTTAGCATTTTCTTGCATATTAGGCTAAGTGCGTACGTTAAGTTTTGTTATTCCCTGTTCTGTTAGTCTAAGTCAGAGGCGTTGTTGCTAGAGTGTAGTTAATCCTCTGGACTTAGGGCTATATGTCGGTCACGATAGATAAGTGAAGGAGTTTAAGGGATAGTAAGTTGCGTGTAAATGTTATTTGTCCGTGGAATATTTCTAAGTATTTTGGGATAAGTTTTCGGCTAAGTCAATGTCGGAAACTCGTTAACTGTAATTAATTTGTATTCGTGGGTCACGTGTATGATCTGGGTATCATTAGGATTCCCCAGTCGATGCGAGTGATAGTTTCTAGTTTTTACCAGTAAGACGGTAGAATTGTGTTTGTAGACTTAGAATTCTGTTTTCAGTAGAAACGTAGGTGGAAAATTTTCTAAGTCCAGCTTGGGCTAGAATCTGACTTTTTGGCGAAAATTCTAATTTTCAGGTTTCGTGTATATCCTAGGGTCAGTATTACTCTCTAGTGCGCGCAAGGGACGTAATTCTGTTCGTAAAGCATTAAACAGTGATAATTACATTTTTGCCGAATTTAGTTATTTTTCGAGAAAATCGTGTTGTAATTTTGTCAGAGTCCATTTGAGGTGAAAATCTCGGATTTTGACGAAAATTCGAATTAGTGAGTGTTGAAACCGCCCGAAGTGTCAGTATTGTTCTGTATACAACGTCAGTAGTAAATAATAACGTATTTATATCTGGGAACGAGAAACCCAAATTTTTGTGAATTAAAGGAGTTTTGTGATATTTGGGGTGATAGAAATTTTTTTCCCTCGGAGTCAGGAAAATTGGCAGAGTCCAGCAATTGAGTAAAAACGCAGTTTTTGATAAAAATTCAATTTTTGGTAAGCATATATAGGTCCTGGGTGTCTATATTAATCGCTAGAGCGGTTTATTAACGTAAAACTAGTTATTTTCCTTCAGAACAAAAATTTTGATTTTTCAGCGTTTAAGCGAAAAAGCGCGGGACTTAGTTTTTTTCAGCGCAGCTGGTCCCGCTCCATCAGTCATCAGTGGCCACGCTGCTCACTTCAAGTGCGTTTAGTATTCAAGTACAGTAAATATTCTTTATTAATCCATCACGAGTGCTGCGCGTTAGTTGCGTTATCATTTAAATTGTTTTATATAAATTAGATTCCTTAATTTTTTTAACGTAAAGGACTTAGGTTCCAGCAATAGAACTGCGGGATATTTCACGGTCAGACACGAGTGCGGGGCAGACACTCATTCATTGGATTCACTTCAACGATTCTCTCGATAAATCGGTGTATTTCCTATTTTGGGAATTTAGTAGTTTTCTCTTAGAATAGAGTTGTGATTTTTTTTTTGTGTAAGATCACGGTTGTAGTGAGTCCGGGTCGAGGGTGTACTAAAGGGTAGTTTAGAAGACGTGGCACACCAGGAATCACAGAAGATGTTTAACCCAGATAATGACCAGTCAGTGGGGACCAGTGGGAGTGGAAGTGGAAGTGTAGAGGACAGCACCTCTTCCGACACCACTGGGGACCACCTAGGTACACCTCATCCGTCACTACAACAACCCCAACCCCATCCTCAATTCCCATACCAACCCCATCCTCAATTCCCATACCAACCCCATCCTCAGTTCCCATACCAACCCTTCCCCCAACCCCAGGCCACTCCATACCCATTCCAACCCCAGGCCACCCCATACCCATACCAACCCCAGGCCACCCCATACCCATACCAACCCCAGGCCACCCCATACCCATACCCATTCCAACCCCAGGCCACCCCATACCCATACCCATACCCATTCCAGCCCCAGGCCACCCCATACCCACCCCAACCCCAATCCACACCCCAGCCTGAGGTCACCCACACCATACCTCAACCCCAACCTCCATCCACACCCCAACCCCAGGCCACCCACACCATACCTCAACCCCAACCTCAATCCACACCCCAACCCGAGGCCACCCACACCATACCTCAACCCCAACCTCCATCCACACCCCAACCCCAGGCCACCCACACCATACCTCAACCCCAACCCCAGGCCGCCACAGCCTTAGACAGGCAGATGAGCACGGAGACGCCGGGCACTCAGTTGTCGCCATACGTAGAGGCGTTAAGTAAAGGCGAGGGAGCCAAGCCGAGGAACTGTGGCGCGGGTTCATCAGGCGGGAAGCAGCCCTCAGCTGCAAGTTCGAGCCACCCTGCGCGGGGTACCAACAGAGATCCGCGGAGGTGTTACTCCTGCTGGAAGCGCGGGCATATACAGAGGGATTGCGAAGTCACTCCTACGAAAGCATGAAAGCAGGCTCCTAGTGATGGCAGGCCTACTTTTGAGGTGAAAGTGGAAGGTGTGAGATTGACAGCTTTTGTTGATACAGGAAGCCAGGCGACGGTAATTAAAAAGTCAGCCTTCAGCAATTTTAAGTATGCACGTCTTCAACGTTGCGCAAAGACATTAACAGCAGTCAATGGGGAAAAGATTGAGATCGTAGGTCAAGGTACAGTTAATTTTGAGATTGATGGGGCATTGCAGCCTCACACATGTACGATCGTAGAGAACCTTGATTTTCCTGGTCACATCTTAATGGGAACTGATTTTCTGTCGCGATTTGATTATTCCTTGTCTGCTCAAAAAGGGGCTAGGAACTGCAGGTTGCAGTTGGGACAGACTTCCTACCCAGTGGAGATGATCGACCATCCCCCAGTTGTAGCTTCAATTAAGAGGAAGCTGAAATATAATGCGCACTATCCAAAATTGATTTTTAAGTCTCTTCCAGACACAGTTAAGAGGTCATGCGCATTGCATGCATTGACCAAACAGAGTTGCCCACCACATTCTGTTAAATTTATTAAAGTAGCCGTGGGACGTCACATACAACCAGGTACCACCCTTCAGGTGGCTGGGAGATGTGATAGTTTATTAATTCCTCATCACTTAGTTGTAGTGCTCGATAAAGGTGCACTCATTCCAGTTGTCAATCTTTCACATAAGACTTTTCGCTTCAGGGCAGGTGATAGGGTATCTCAGGGAACCATGGTGGAGGACACAGAAATCTTTCACCATGAGTCAGCTGAGACGCCAGCCGTCACTGCACAATGTAGTGCACTAAATATGTTGAACACTAAAACACCATCCAAAGTACAATACCAGACGAGAAATGTTGCACAGAATGTAGAGGAAGTGGAAAAATTAATTTCAGCACTTGATTTGCAACATGTTGCACAGGCAGATAGGAAGGCACTGAGAGGAGTTTTACGAAAATTCCCGAAATTGTTTGCGACAGAGGATGACCAGATTGGTCTCCTTGATAAGATCGAGCACACCATTCCAACTGGTGACCATTTGCCTGTGTACACGAGACAGTGGAGGTTGCCGGAACAGGCAAAGAACATTATCAGGGAGGAGTGCCAGAAAATGTTGAGACAGGGCGTAATAGAGCCTAGTACGTCACCATGGCTCTCTCCTGTTGTGCTAGTTCGGAAACCGGACGGTAGTTATCGTTTCTGTGTTGACTACCGGAAGGTGAACGAACTAACTAAGGGTGATGTGTATCCGTTGCCCCGAATACAGGAGATAATAGATCAATTTGGTGCTGCTAAGTATTTCTCAACTCTTGACGCAAAATCGGCGTATTGGGCGATTCCGGTGGCAGAACAGGATAGGGAAAAAACAGCATTCTCGGATGGTAGGCACACTTATCAATTCCGTAGGATGCCGTTTGGTTTGAAGACAGCGCCTTCGTCGTTTCAGAGGGCCATCAACTTTATCCTTAGTCCGGTACTGGGTAGGCATTCTTTAGCGTACCTGGATGATGTTGTGATATATTCCAGGACGTTTGAGGAACACCTACAGGACTTGACTGAGACTTTGAAATTGTTAGATCAGGCAGGTTTCAGGCTGAATGTTCAGAAGTGCACCTTGGCGGCTCAGAAATTCAAATTTCTGGGGTTCCAGGTGTGCCCAGACGGTATCCGACCTGACCCAGATTCTTGCCGCGCCATTGCTGACATGCCTACTCCAAGGACAGCAAAGGACGTGCGTAGGTTTTTGGGGGCGGCCGGATATTTTCGTCGTCACATTGAAGGTTTCGCTGGCATTTCAGCACCCCTGACTGATCTGACAAAGAAAAATGCGAAGTTTGTGTGGAAATCAGAACATGACGAGGCCTATCGCAAACTGAAAGACCAACTAATCACGACACCGGTATTGGCTATTCCTGATTTTGAGAAAGAGTGGGAAGTGCACACTGACGCCAGCGGTATTGCTATTGGCGGGTGCTTAATTCAGCGAGACGCAGATAATTTACCCTATCCAGTAGCCTATTTCAGTAGGAAGGTCAAAGGACCTGAAGTTCGTTATTCAGCTACGGATCGGGAGGCACTGGCAGTAGTAGAATCAGTTAGGTATTTCGAGCCTTACCTATTTCAGCGGCATTTTGTAATCTACACAGACCATCGAGCGTTAACACATATATTTAAAAAGCGAACGAAATGCCCACGAATGTCACGCTGGTCTCACGAACTTTCGGCCCACTCATTCCAGATTTTGTACAAGCCTGGTCCAGCCCATGTTGTGCCAGATACGCTAAGTAGAAATATAGCGGCAGTTCAAATTAATGAAAACATTGAAACCATTCCATCAGATAAAATGAGAGAATACCAGATGAGCGAGCCTAGATGGAAAGAGATTATTGAGTATTTAGAGGGAGGAAAATACCCGAAAAAGAAAAAGAACTTACCTATACATGATTTTGAGATGAAACAGGGCGTCCTGTATTATGTTAATAGCCAGAATGATAGGGCAGTATTTCAACTCGTTATTCCGGACGCGTTGCGGTCATCAGCGTTAAAGCTTGCGCATGCTTCAAAACTTGCAGGGCATCCGGGGATCTTTAAAACGCACTTAAAAGCAAAGTCTCTATTTTATTTTCCAGGATTACTTTCTGAGGTAATCAATTTCGTGAAGTCGTGCCCTCGTTGCCAGAGGAGGAAAGGCACCCTTAAGGTACAAGCCCCACTTCAGGAATTTCCTGAAATTCGTGAACCGTTAGATCGTGTGGGGGCCGATCTGATTGATTTACACCACAGTCATTCAGGTAACAGATATGTGTTGGTGCTAGTTGACCATCTGTCTAGATACACTACACTAGTTGCATTACCTCAGAAGGATTCTCGTACGGTTGCAGATGCGTTCTTGCGTAGGTTCGTTACTGTATTCGGACCTCCTAAAGTTTTAGTCTCTGACCGGGGTCAAGAATTCAATGGGAATATATTTAGAGAAGTTTGTAAGATTTTAGAGACAACTTCGGCTTTTACAACGGCCTACCACCCACAAGCAAACGGAATGACGGAACGGACTAATCGTTCAGTCAAGGATATGCTTGCAATCCTTGCTGAACATGATGCAAACACCTGGGATGAACACCTACCCTATGTTCAGTTCGCCTTGAATACTGCCATCCACCAATCAATTAACACCCAACCACTTCATTTGTTTACTGGTAATTCATGCAATTTCCCGTCAGGTCTGCTTAACAGACATAATGTTGCATACGGGGAGGACTATCCTTCAGAGGTCCTTGGAAAAATGAGAAATGCATGGAATATTGCAGCTGAAGCGTCCAAGAAGGCACGGACTCGGTATGCTCATTTTTATGACAAGAAAGTGCGCCCTCTTGAGTTGAAGGAAGGAAGCCTCGTATTGAGAGTGAATGAGGCTGCGCCCGCCAATCAGAGCAGGAAACTAGCTCCGAGGTGGCGAGGACCATATAGAGTAATTAAAAGGGCGGGGCCGGTTAATCTTGTTATAAAAGGAGTGTTCGAGGACCAGGTGGAAAGGACAATTCACGTAAATAAATTGAAACATTATCATGCTAGAGAAGAATTAGAACTGCCTTCAGCGGGTCTAGTTCCTGACTCAGCAGTGCTGACTCATGGCTTCACCGACGAGTCAGAAGATGAGGATGACCCTCTGTCATCGCTCATCAGTAGTCAGGTGCAGTCTCGCCACCCTATGGTGACGAGATCTCGCGCTATACAGTAAAGTAACTTCCTTGGTTAGTATAATTTAGTATTCATTAGATTTTCCTGTAAAGGCAATGAGGTGTACTATGTCTATACTTGACTCAGGTAGCAACTTTTACCGTGCTCTGGGGTTCCACCTCCACCAAACCCAGAGTATATCTATGCTTCCGCTGTGTTGTGTCTGTCTGTTCCCAGGTCTGATTGGTACACCGACCCAGTTGTTCCAGCCACACGTGAACCCTTGTCTGTAAAGACCGAGGGGGGAGGCACGTTACACAAAGCCCTCCCCCCACTAGACCCAGTAACCCATACATCAGTTACTTTGGGGATGAGTGACTGTCAAAGAGTCACCCGGCCGACGCCTCACGTCACTAACGAGGTTGTCAGGGCCAGCGAGCTGTCCACATTATAGCAGTCACCGGAGGTGCCATACAACGCCGGGGTAGCTGTCTCGAGATCACCAATACCCACCTGCTGCGTCATCAAGACTGCAGCCATTCCAGCAGTGTTGGAGGAGAGGTCAAGAAATGGAAGCACGTAGCAGTACTCAAGAATTTCGCCGGAAGATTAATGATTACGTCATCTGAAGTAACAAGAAAGCAGAAGTAAGGCGGTCACAGGTGGAAGGCACGGTTTCCCTACAGAGTACCGGGACTCGCCAATAGAAGGTCGCAAAATTGTCTCCTTTGGCCTAAAGTCGGCGGTACGAGGGTATGCACAGTTGGTGTTTACGGCCTAGTAACCTGGTGACATCAAGAAACGCCTGAGATGACGTGAGCAATGATGGAAGACGAGATTCACCTGTTCTGCAAACAAGCAACCCGCCTCTACGACCTTCTAACATCACTCCTGCTAGGAGACACCGTTGGTACATCCAGTTCTGCTCTGCTGTGGTCATCTGCGACGTCAAGTTTAACATCACGACTGCCGTGTGAACTGTGATTGATATGAAGGCGTGTGGACTGTCGAGAGCAAGATTAATGGCCGAAGTAACAGTATTCTACAGCTGTCACTTGGCACTCAGCTCTACTACACTCTGTCGTCATTCAGGAATACCGGATGGGAGTACAAGAGGACCAGGTATTGATGTCTACACATGAAGAAGCAAGATCGACACCGTCATCGTCAGCGACTACATTCAGCATCCAGCAGCATCGATTTTTTTTTTCTCGTTTACTCAATATGAACAATTGATACAAACAACAAAGTTGGCTCTGAACATCTGTGTAAAGAACATCTGGACACTTTTGTTTAAATGTTGAAAAACAGAGTTAGAATCACAATCCTTTTTTTTAAATGTTGAAAAACAAGCTTTAAAATAATAATTCTGGTATAATATATGAAAATTTAACTATAAATTGGTCAGTAATCAAAATCGAAGCCCCTGTGTAATTGTCTCAGCCCAGAACAAACGGTTATGGAAAATTATGTTGTGCTATTTTTTTTTTTCAGAATGTTTGAACACAGGAGAGGCGGACCAATATAAACATTGACACTTCTAGTGAGGGAGAACACTTGGCTGTACAGTCAGCCGTAACCTGTGATATAGTATAGGAATTTTTATTTTTAGATACATGTAATAAACGTTAGGTGTGTTCCTTGATGGGGAGTGGTTAGTACACGGATGTGAGCTTGATAGTTCCGTAGTACGCTCCCGGATGACTGAAAGTTCAGTCTGATGATATAACTTTAATGTTTGTTTGAGCACGGTGTGGCCGGCTCTAGAGGACACATGGACTTGGCTAGTGAAGAGCCAAGAGAGTTTAATAGCTAGTTTTTGATGGTAGAGTAGGGACATGTTATTTAGCTATGTCAGTAAGGATAGGATGTATGTTTCCTGATATTGGAGGATTGCTGTCAGTTGACAGCTGAGAAAAATTTGAACATGTTTATTATGATGTTGGACTATTATTTGTCAAATTTTATTAGTTAGGTTAGCTTTTGTTTGTGGCATGAGTTGAATTGTGGGTTTGGATACTAAACCTCGTGAATTTTAACAAATTAACAAGGTTTACTAAGTGCTTGTGCGGGGGGGTTGTAACAAACTAGGCTGTTGTAAGAATTATCCAGAGGGGTTTATCGACAAAAGAGAATGGGAAGCTGAGCCGCATGGTGACCTGACCCCCAGGGGAATTCGCGGTGGAAATAACCGACGCTTTGTTCATATCTGCGTATAATGAATCATCCTATAGTATTCAGTAATTTAGAGAAAATTAGCCTTTATTCATTTTGCATTAAAATTGTATTGTATAATAGTACTGGATACAATATCAAGAGTATTCTAATTATTGAGTTTAAGTCACCATCAGTGACGTCACGAATCAGATCTAACTTTTGAGGCGGAGTGACCGGCGGTCATAGGTCAGCAGGGTTGACATGTCTAATATTTCTCAAAGTTTTAATAACCATTTTGTGATCGGGAACAGCTCTGCCGTTAGAGGCTTGTGTAATTTATTTCAGTAAAATAATTCAACTAGTCTGGATCAATTAAGTACAACCGAGTTTAATTGTTATAACTTAAACCTTGCTAGTAACTGGGTAGAACTTTGACTAGGCGCAAGGATACAATGTTCTGTCTGGGGGAGAAGAGACAAGGGAAAAATCAGTGTGGTCACGGAAGCAGCTAGGAGAGGTCAAACATCTTACCTCTCCCCTAGACCAGCCAAGACATCTAGCTGGTCGCCCAAGGTATAGTTGCTATTGTTAATTATAGAAATAGTCTTCTCATTTGCCACTCAGGTCAAGTAGGGAGTGTTAAAGTAATAGGGAGTGAACATATTTAGATTTTGTTTTAGTTTTCTTTTAATAAATTAAATTTGTTATTAATTTGCATTTTATTGTTTCCATGTGTATGTGTATACTTGTCCTGGTCACGTGGTCCACACGAGGCAGAGTTGCATTGTGCGCCGATTCTAACATCGAATCGGAATTATCATTACCGTGTAATTTATTCCACACTCAAGGTCATCGTTTATAGTGGGGATCAAGCCCCTAGGTTGATTAATTAGCGTGATCGATCCAGACCTCGATCATTGCTCTTGTATTACTGGTCTGGTGGTGGCAGCAGAGGTGACTCTAGGGTTTTGTTCAGAGCTTAGGTCACGTCATACTGGGTGTAGAATCCTAAGTCGGTCAATCGTCTTAGGACCACGTGGCGTGGAGTTGGCTTTGGTAAAAGTTTTGGAGTCCCTTGGTAGAGAATAATAAGTAAGAATACGGGTAGAGGGAGTAGAAAGAAGGAAGTAAAGAGAGAGGAACCCAAAACCCGTGTTACAACACCACACCACACCACACTACACCACACCACACTACACTACACCATCCCAACACAACACCACACCTCACCACACTACACCATACCACACACCACCACACTACACCACACCACACCACACCACACTACACCACACCAAACCACACCACACCACACTACACTACACCATCCCAACACCACACCACACTACACCATACCACACACCACCACACTACACCACACCACACCACACCACACTACACCATACTACACCCATCACACAGTTCACTATACGCCAATCACAACACGCCCATCATAACTTTAACCCCACCACCGCTTGACTCCAAATAGTCCAGGGCGCCTGAGCTCATAGAACTCTAACTTTTTTGATGGAGTCACCTCTGAGGGCGAGGAAAGTTAGCACTTTGTTATTTACTGTACGGGCCGGAGTGCATGGTGTAACCCGGAGGGGTTAACCGGTATTTACTAACCTACCAGCCTCGGTGACCTAGAATATACTCAACACAATTACCTACTACACCATCCAGGTGTGGCTCCAGATCAAGGAGCCACACCTGCAGCAGCTGCACATTCACCTGTTGCACACCTGCAGCAGCTGCACATTTCACCTGTTCCACACCATAAATGGTGACTAACAATGCCCTCAATTTGCAGACCGAGATGCTCCATATCAAACTAGCCTTTGAGTATGAATATAAGTGATGCTACTATTGCATTAATTAACACTTGACTCCAAAACAGATATTTAGATCATAAGACTCTAAATCTAATTAGCCACCTCCTTCCACAACTAAATTAGCCAACACGGCCGACAGGCTTCCCAACAGCCACTGTAGGGCTGAGGGTCCAAACAAAGCTTTCAAGTATATTTGTTTGTCAGTGTAAGCGTCCTGTGGTGTTATTTTCCGGTATAATTCTTGTAGCGAAGTTTGTTAATCCGGTGTTGTGGCTGCGTACGGTAGCGGAGACTTGTGCGTGGCGTGGCGTGTTCCTGTGATCTATGGTGTTTAAGGCTGGGGTTAACCCACAGGTCAGGGCGGAGCAACGGCAGAGGCAATATAGAGAGGAAGGGGAATAGGGACAAGATAAAAAGGGAGAGGAAGAGAGAGAGAGAGAGAGAGAGGGGGGGGGGAGAGTAAGCATAATGGAGTATAGGCCATATACCCAGCAGGACGTCAACGGTGGTGGTGGTAGTATTGATCTACCTTAGTTTACCACCACCACTACCACTACTACCACCAGTATCCACTACCACCACTATGACCTGTATTTGTCAGTACTAACATAGAGACGGCGGCTCCTACTGTGTATACACCGTCTATGAGCCCAAGTATTTACATCCTAATACCAAGTTTAATTATTATATCCCGTATAATCATGTAATAATAATTATGAATAATAATATTAATACAATTACAAATTGTCAGAAACGACGTTAATAGACAAAAAAATCAGGTAGATTTTTTTAAGCGGTCATGTAGTTTGTGCTTAGTGATACGTATATTAACTCAGGTAATCAATACTGTCGTACCTGGGACCCCTATGTTCACTCGAGCGTCACGTGGTGTGTGTGTGTGTGTGTGTGTGTGTGTGTGTTCAGGTGTGTGGGTGAGTGTGGGTGTGTGTGTGTGTGTGTGTGTGTGTGTGTGTGTGTGTGTGTGTGTGTGTGTGTGTGTGTGTGTGTTCAGGTGTGTGGGTGAGTGTGTGTGTGTGTGTGTGTGTGTGTGTGTGTGTGTGTGTGTGTGTGTGTGTGTGTGTGTGTGTTCAGGTGTGTGGGTGGGTGGGGGTTGTGTGGGCGGGTCGGGGTGATTTGATGGATGGGTGTGTGTGTATATGTTTGTTTATTCAGGTGGGTTGCACTTTCATGCTGGTAAATGAGCTGTAATTTCTGCGTGGTCGTAGGGACGTGTTCAAGATTGACTTGACACGGGTTATTGATAGCGTGTTGTGTTCACCCTGCACCATTGGGCGTGGGCCCTGGTTTCATGGGTGGCTTCAGTGTGGGCTTGCGGGTTACTCCAAGCCCGTTGTACTAAGTCATAATAACTTGAACCATACCCCAGCAGGGCTTGGGGGAGTAGACCTTGTGTACCTTCTCCGTGTAAGCTCCAAGTAAATTTCATAGGTGGCTTCATGGACGCTGCCTCGGCTCTAGCTAGGCCTAGTTAAGATCCAGTCACATGGGGGTGTCCTTGACTGATGCCTTCAAGCACTGGATGAGGCCTAATACAGTTTCTTTTTATTATTATTTTTCTACCACAGACGTGGCCAGACATTTACAATGCTAACCAGGATATATACATTTTCTTCTGTCCTCCATGGACAGGGTTAGAGATGTGTTAAACATATAGTTCAAGGGTTTATTGAACAACCACAGGTGATATAGTGATTGGTTCATTATACTTGAGACGCTTTGTGTCTAGCTGTGTGGATTGAAGCTAGACACACAGTTGACTCGTATACGCGTGAGAAATGTTTCCTATATTATAGGCCTACAATTACAGCAGTAGGAAAATGTAATGAATTAGATGAGGGGTTGCTTGTGCCCGGAAGGCTCGGCCCAACGTAGGCAGCACCATTGCTCAGTTGAAATTAAAATTGAAATAAGTTTATTGAGGTAATATACACACAAAGGGATGAGGTAGCTCAAGCTATTCTCACCCCGTTCAGTACATCGTGTTAATACATACATATAAACACATCACAAACAATAAACATATTACCAAACATTCTGAGAGATAAACATCTACATTTCCTATTGCTCAGTTGATCAGGTACCTTTTGGAGGGGTGTATAACATTGCCTCTTGAATATAATTAATTTGCCTATAATTATATTTATAGACGGAGAGCGTTGGTAAGCAGTGTCGCTTTTTTCAACATTCTACCATTTCTCCTGGTGTCTTACGGAGTTATAACAATTTTAAATTTTGCCCCGAGGGGCGAGTTTATTGGGCAGCGTCACTCATCCTGTGAGTGGACACACCGCCATAGTGACAGTATTGGGCAGCGCCACTCATTCTGTGAGTGGACACACCGCCATAGTGACAGTATTGGGCAGCGCCACTCATCCTGTGAGTGGACACACCGCCATAGTGACAGTATTGGGCAGCGCCACTCATACTGTGAGTGGTCACACCGCCATAGTGACCGTATTGGGCAGCGCCACTCATCCTGTGAGTGGACACACCGCCATAGTGACAGTATTGGGCAGCGTCACTCATCCTGTGAGTGAACACACCGCCATAGCAGCATGTACAATGTACAACACTCCCCAATAGGAAGAAAACCCGCTGGGTTGTTCGTCCTGTCACCCTACGCAGTTATTTAAATGTGCAAAAGATTATTTTTAAAGCCGACTCCATATACACATTTCAAAAGCAGACATGATAGGAGTCATTACATTAGACTGTTGATAGACAGAGAGGTCTATGAGGGGAAGCTTGGTCCAGAAGGCACAAAAGTACATGAAGGTGCACGAAAGGTGAACTTTCACGCAGTTTCCCCTTCTAATGTTTGTTTACTTTCATTCCCTGTTTCGTACCCGGCTTGTTCCTATTATACGATAATTAATCTTGAGGTAAGTATCTTGGTGTGAGTACTGGCGCCCGGTGAACAACGCACTTGCGGGCTGTTCGTCCTGATGAGAATATTGATTGGTAACAAGAAAAGCAAAAATAGGGCAGTTAGCGAGGAAGAAACGGAGCCGGAAACTATTCCAGATGAAAGAAAATGGGAACTCTGTGTACACAGGCTTACCTGCTTGTAGTTAAAGTAGTAGAAATTGAAATAAGTTTATTGAGGTAAAATCCACACAAAGGAATGAGGCAGCTGAAGCTATTCTCACCCCGTTCAGTACATCGTGTTAATACATACATAGACACACATCACAAGCAATAAACATATTACCAAACATTCTGAGAGATAAACATATACATTTCCTAGAGTAGTAGAGTTACGCTATTTGGAGCATTGTCAGCTTGATTTGATTTACTATATATACATTGTTAAAGACCCTAGTGACTTAAGCTCTAAAGATCCTAGTGATTTAAGCTCTAAAGATCCTAGTGATTTAAGATCTCACTGCTTGCTCCTGAAGGAGAGACTAACCATATAATACTCAATAAAAACATTACCAGGCTTTTTACTAGCCAAGTAAAGCGAGAGAGGAGCTGAGCAGTCAGGTTATTGTGGTTTGTGACTCGCATTACAGTGAGAGCCTGTGTAGGGATATATAGCCCCCTCAGTGTTCCCATGTTTAACATCACCTGGTCAGTGATGAAGACAGGGGTTGGCTGTGTCCCTATTCATGTCAGCTGTGAACTGGGTAGAGGGGGACAGATCCCTTTTGTTGTCATCTCTTGAGTGAATAGGGGAATGTGGGCCTCCTCCATTGACAGATGTGAACAAGACAGTGGGGTTAGTACCTTGTTAACAGTGTAGAGAGGCCTAGCTAACGAGTCGAGGATGATAATAGACCTGACTGTAGTTTAGGCTGGGTGATCCAACAGGTGGGAGTTGGAACCTCGTAAATCCGCGTCTTCTTTGTTCTTAATTTTGTCTTATGACCCCATGAGAGAAGAGAAGGTTTGTGATATTGTACAGTAGGCTAAGCGAGTCACTGTAAGGTCAGCAAGTCACCGTAGGATAAGCAAGTCACTGTAGGAGTGTAGGGTACTCAATTTTACCTATTTTTTGTTTCCAATTTGATATTTGTCATGTGATAAGTTTGTTGCTGAGCTGCTCTGTTGTTATGGAAGGGTGGGCTGATTGGTGCTCTGCATGTCATCAGTGGGCCTTAACATAATTACTTCCGGGTTGTTAAGGGAAGCTGACCCCTTTCCCCTTCCCCCGATCCCTGAGTGGGAGCAGGGATTAGCCTCAAGCGCATCTTTACTCTGAATTTGAATTTGGGTTTACCTGGCCACCTCTGGCTCCAACCTGTCCTCAAGATTTCCCACACCGTAAAAAATGTTTTGCCTGACCAGAAATGTACGAACGCAAGCTACCCATCTAACCTATAGAAGCCGGTGTATAGAAAGCGTTAACATTACGGTTACCTTGAGGTGTTTGCCTTGAGGTTATCTTGAGGTATTTTCGGGGCTTTGCGTCCCCGCGGCCCGGTCGTCGACCAGGCTTGACGCTTGATGTTTTCCAGATACGTCGTATTTATAACGGATTGGTCTATTCCGTAAACAAAATTACGAGGAATTAGGTGAGAGGACGGGTTGAGGTGATCCACTGTACGGGTTGAGGTGATCCACTGTACGAAATTGAAATTGAAATAAGTTTATTGAGGTAAAATACACACAAAGGGATGAGGTAGCTCAAGCTATTCTCACCCCGTTCAGTACATCGTGTTAACACATACATAGACACACATCACAAACAATAAACATATTACCAAACATTCTGAGAGATAAACATTTACATTTCCTATCCACTGTACGGGTTGAGGTGATCCACTGTACGGGTTGAGGTGATCCACTGTACGGGTTGAGGTGAGCCACTGTACGGGTTGAGTGTTTTCACACTGAAGAGGAGCTTCTGTACGCCCCTGTGGCTCCTTGTATGTCCTCTTCCCGCAGATTAGACATGATTGTCATTAATTTTTGTCAATAAAGATGTTAATAATTATAATTAATTTTTCCCCTGCCAGCGACCTCACGCTCTGTTTATCCTTGTTTGGTGCAGGCTAATTTGTTCACTTTGTGTCTCTCAGTATGGTGTATGTCGTGATCATATCTCGTCTGTGGCTCTCAGTATGGTGTATGTCGTGATCATATCTCCACTTGTTCGTCTCCTGTGTTTGAGCGCCTTTAGTCTCTGTAGTTCTCGTATCTCTTGACGAATCTTTGGCAATTTTTAAATTGGATTTGATCTTTCACATAGTGGGATTCCATTCTGGTGCTGCATATTCCAGGTCTAGATATTCGTGGAAGGTCGAATTGTCAGCTCCTAAGCCCCGTCCTTTCCACGGAGGGAAGGGAGAGGGAGAGGCAGGAGGGAAGGGAGAGGGAGAGGCAGGAGGGAAGGAAGAGGGAGAGGCAGGAGGGAAGGGAGAGGGAGAGGCAGGAGGGAAGGGAGAGGGAGAGGCAGGAGGGAAGGGAGAGGGAGAGGCAGGAGGGAAGTGAAGGTGTGAAGCAAGCATGGCAAGAGAGGAAGTCTCATTAGTCACATTGGTTATCGTCCCTGTGGTCGTCTTCCGTATCACTATGGTCGTATCTCCAGGTCGCTCCGTCCCTTGCCGCGCGTATATAGATAATACGCGCCCGTGCACGCGCACACCCGCGTACACCAGAGCCACACATGAACAAAATAATACAAGCGAATATTTTGATGGCATTAAGGAATTTAAGAAAGGAATCATTACAAATTCTGTATGCAGCGTTCATGAGACCTAGCATATGCAGCAAGAACATAATCTAGACACCTGATAAAGATATACTACGAGACTGGTTCCGGAGATAAGAGAGATAAGCTATGAGCACAGGGCACCAAGTTCCTCCTAAGAAAATGGGAAATGGCTAAAACACTTCGATAAAGGTCTAGAGATACCCAAGGAACTCGATAAGATATTTCAAGAGGTCTTTACAAAATAACCAATAAACCAGTGTCGCGACCAAGGCTGCTTTCCAGCAGATTCAAGCTCTTGGACCCCGAACTCTGAGTGTGGTTCTTGACGTGTTCTCTAGCATTGTGGGTTTTTAACATGTCAGTCGTATGCTACACCCTGATGGCCTCCTGTCGGGGCCTGATGTTCAGTGTTTTTTGGTTCAGTGATTCATGGAGCTCCAGGATTGTCTGGTTATATGGTGCTAGGGCGCCTGGCAGCTGAGTGGACAGCGCTTCGGATTTGTAGTCCTGAGGTTCCGGGTTCGACTATCACTCACGGGATGGGTATGGGGTCCACTACCGCTCACAGGATGGGTATGGGGTCCACTACCGCTCACAGGATGGGTATGGGGTCCACTACCGCTCACAGGATGGGTATCAGATCCACTACCACTCACAGGATGGGTATGAGATTCACTACCACTCACAGGATGGGTATCAGATCCACTACCACTCACAGGATGGGTATCAGATCCACTACCACTCACAGGATGGGTATCAGATCCACTACCACTCACAGGATGGGTATGAGATTCACTACCACTCACAGGATGGGTATGGGGTCCACTACCACTCACAGGATGGGTATCAGATCCACTACCACTCACAGGATGGGTATGGGGTCCACTACCGCTCACAGGATGGGTATGAGCTCCAGTACCACTCACAGGATGGGGGTATCAGATCCACTACCACTCACAGGATGGGTATGGGGTCCACTACCGCTCACAGGATGGGTATGAGATTCACTACCACTCACAGGATGGGTATCAGATCAACTACCACTCACAGGATGGGTATCAGATCAACTACCACTCACAGGATGGGTATGAGATTCACTACCACTCACAGGATGGGTATCAGATCAACTACCACTCACAGGATGGGTATCAGATCCACTACCACTCACAGGATGGGTATGAGATTCACTACCACTCACAGGATGGGTATGGGGTCCACTACCGCTCACAGGATGGGTATGAGATTCACTACCACTCACAGGATGGGTATCAGATCAACTACCACTCACAGGATGGGTATCAGATCAACTACCACTCACAGGATGGGTATCAGATCAACTACCACTCACAGGATGGGTATCAGATCAACTACCGCTCACAGGATGGGTATGAGATTCACTACCACTCACAGGATGGGTATCAGATCAACTACCACTCACAGGATGGGTATGAGATTCACTACCACTCACAGGATGGGTATCAGATCAACTACCACTCACAGGATGGGGGTATCAGATCCACTACCACTCACAGGATGGGTATCAGATCAACTACCACTCACAGGATGGGTATGAGATTCACTACCACTCACAGGATGGGTATCAGATTCACTACCACTCACAGGATGGGTATCAGATTCACTACCACTCACAGGATGGGTATCAGATCCACTACCACTCACAGGATGGGTATAGTGTGCACACTAAATAAACTATACCCAACCTGATGAGAAGTACACGGTTATTCATTTATATTTTTGTCTTAGATAAGGGTGTGAGCGAGGGGTTGGGTGGTCAGGGACTGTGAAAACCAGTTGTGTGTAGCTCCGACTGATGTATATCTCTGTGACGGTGGAGTTATCTCACAGGGCCAAGATCGACGAGGACCACCACCAGGGGCAAGGTCACGCACTTTGGCCTCTCTGGCCCTTGACCATGGTGAGTGAGAGACCTCCCTGGCCCTTGACCATGAGGAGTGAGAGACCTTCCTGGCCCTTGACCATGGTGAGTGAGAGACCTCCCTGGCCCTTGACCATGGTGAGTGAGAGACCTCCCTGGTCCTTGACCATGGTGAGTGAGAGACCTCCCTGGTCCTTGACCATGAAGAGTGAGAGACTTCCATGGCCCTTGACCATGGTGAGTGAGAGACCTCCCTGGCCCATTGCGAGTGGAGACCGTAGACCACTTGCACTGCAGGACCCATATTAGACCCAAGCTAAGATGCCCAACCCTCAGAGTGTCTGGGTGACGGGTTCTCAGACACCACCAAGGGGTCAGGAGCTGATAACTCCCACTGCGACTAGTCAATCAACTGATGTAATGAGCTTCTTGCTATCTTTATTGCATGGCAACTTCTCGAGTGCTTCAAGAGCAGATGTTGAGTGATAAACCCACTACAGTGCAGACGAGGAGTCACAATAACGTGACTGAAGACTCGTTAACCAAACCCCACTCACAAGTCGCGCCTGGCCTCGGGCCGGGCTTGGGCAGTAGAACAACTCCCAGAACCCCATCAACCAGGTATATGTGGGCCTGCGGGCCGCTCCAAGCAACAGCCTGGTGGACCAAACTCTCACAAGTCAAGCCTGGCCTCGGGCCGGGCTTGGGCAGTAGAACAACTCCCAGAACCCCATCAACCAGGTATATGTGGGCCTGCGGGCCGCTCCAAGCAACAGCCTGGTGGACCAAACTCTCACAAGTCAAGCCTGGCCTCGGGCCGGGCTTGGGCAGTAGAACAACTCCCAGAACCCCATCAACCAGGTATATGTGGGCCTGCGGGCCGCTCCAAGCAACAGCCTGGTGGACCAAACTCTCACAAGTCGCGCCTGGCCTAGGGCCGGGCTTGGGCAGTAGAACAACTCCCAGAACCCCATCAACCAGGTATCACACCTCAGAGGATGAACAGACGACGACGTTTCGGTCCGTCCTGGACCATTCTCAAGTCCATTACCCATTACAGTCTTATAACTATCTCGTAGGACATGTTACCATTATATTCTTGTATGAACACAACCATCCCGGCGTCTGCTGGTTGGTTGTTACTTTACCCCAAAAGTAATTGAATATTTATTATAATGATACAGGGCTATACACCTATATACATATCCTATATGTATATATATATCATATCATATATGTATCATATATGATATGATACATATATATATATATATGATACATATATGATGTGGTATCTACATATCATATATGATATGTAGATACATATCATATCATATATATGTATATCCTATACAAGGCTCAGTCCTCGGGCAGGACAGGAATGGATGGACACGTTTCCATTCACCTGATGCTCCTGTTCACCTAGCAGTAAGCAGGTGCTCAGGAGATGGGCAAGTGTTGTGGGGTTGCATCCCGAGGAAGGTCAACAGGTGCTCAGGGAGGGACCATCTTGAGGTTATCTTGAGATGATTTCGGGGCTTAGCATCTCCGCGGCCCGGTCCTCGACCAGGCCTCTATTTTGTTACTCACCCCCAGGAAGCAGCCCGTAGCAGCTGTCTAACTCCCAGGTACCTATTTACTGCTAGGTAACAGGGGCATCAGGGTGATCAGGGCGTCACTGGTGCTTTCAACACTGGTGAAAGAAACTTTCTACCCATTTGTCTCCGCCTCCACCGGGGATCGAACCCGGAACCTCAGGACTACGAATCTGAAGCACTGTCCACCCAGCTGTCAGGCGACCACCATAAGCCTCCTGCCTTGACAACAGCAATTAACAAACCAACGATTGTAAAGTTGTGTTTTGTGCGTTAAACTCAGAAGTGACCCGGACAAAAGGTATCCACACATTAAAACATTGATTGTAACCATGATATATATGTGCTTCAGCCTACAGTTTAGACCTATTGTCTTATGTATGACCCTCTGTCCTGCGTGACAGTGAATACTAGCATTAACCTCAATTTAATAAGACTATCAAAATCCTCAGATTAGGCAAAATTGTAATAAAATGTTGTCAATAAAGATGTTAATAATAATAAAGGTGGTCATTTTCCTCCCGCAAATTACCACGTGTCTGGCGCCAAGTCATCACGCCAGCGACCTAAGACGAGTACAACTAACACTCCCGCCTCCTTACAAGAAAACAGCCGGAACTAACAAGTTTCCTTGAAACGAATTAGGTTTCGATGGCTGGGGAGGAGGAGGAGGAGGAGGTGGTTGGTGATTGTGGTTGTGTTCAGTTGTTGTTGTTCTTAGATATTCAGCTACTGGGAACAACAGGTTGCAAGTAGCGCCGGCTAGGGTGAGCCCGTCGTGCAGCACACCTGATACGGAGAGATATGTTGCAGGTTTGTGTGCTGGTTGATTGCAAGATTTGTGGGTGGCGACGGTGGTGGGTTTGGTGCACATTGGTGACGGCTTGTTGCTATGGTTGTGTTGGGGGGGGTGTCAGGGAGGGGGTTGGTGGGAGGGAGGGAGGCTATGTCAACACTCCTGACTAAACATTTAGCTGTGTGTGTGTGTGTGTGTGTGTGTGTGTGTGTGTGTGTGTGTGTGTGTGTGTGTGTGAGAGATCCTTGCCCCCCTCCCCCCCCCGCTCCCCCTTCCACCATGATATACCAATAACAAGAGGAATCCAACCTAAATGTTATGAGAATGTGCACTGGCTTTCCCCCCCCCCCCCTTCCTTCCCCATACGGGATCCGCTGCCAGCTGTGTAAGCTTAGCTCACACACACACACACACACACACACACACTTAGTAATGTGAGGAATTGTTCAGGACCCTGTATACCACTTACGTCAGACCAATCCTGGAGTGTGCAGCTCCGGCCTGGAGTGGGGAGAAGGGGACACAGGTGGAAACTTAGTACCCAAATGAGTCACAGAATACTGTATCCCCCCCTCATGCCCACAACTATTCCTTCTGTACCTCTTCATCCTGGTTATTCCCCCCCCCCCCCCCCACCCAACATGGCACAGTGCCACCTGTGAGGCAGCTACACTCGGCCAGTGTTTCTCAACACAGGTTTCCACGAACCATCCTCGCTCCTTCGGTGAGAAATGTGTAGCAAACAGAAAATAACAACAATAAATACTTATCCAAGTAAACATTGTAATAAATTGGTGGTTGAAGGTTCCTCTATATGGACACACACGTTAGGGCCCCCGTCACGCTAAGACGGTCGTCAGGCACTGAATATAGGCCCTGTTTAGGCTGTGGATTTAGCCCCCCTTCCTCTATGTGGCACTGAACCACCTACTATGTAGGCGAGGAGTCACAATAACGGGGCTGAAGACATGTTGAACAGACCACACACTAGAAGGTGAAGGGACGACGACGTTTCGGTCCGTCCTGGACCATTCACAATGGACTTGAGTGGTCCAGGACGGACCGAAACGTCGTCGTCCCTTCACCTTCTAGTGTGTGGTCTGGTCAACATCTACTATGGTTGTTCCACACACAGCTAGGCCTTGTTAACATAGTTAACAAGGCCTAGATTTGTTCATAGGCCTTGTTAATGTGTCCCATAACCCCCCCCCCCCTACCTCCTCCTCCCCTCCTGCGTGCCCCTTCGACTTTAAATAATTTGGAATATAATTAGTAGTAAATTATTTTCTGAGAATGGGAGGTTAGGGAGTCACCGGGGCCACCCCCGACCCGCCTCACAGGACCAGGCCAGGATACCATAATTGCGTAAGGCTGAAGCAGTGGCGGTGATGGGTGGTAGGTGAGGGGGGGGGGGGAAATGGGTGATGGTGGTGGTGGGTGGTGATGGGTAGTGGTGGGTGGTGATGACAAATAGGTCTCTGTGATGGTTTGGAGGTAGTTGGATGGCGCTGGGAAGATGACTTCCCACGCTGCTGTGTAAGAATAGGTTATCATTGCATCGAGCAAAAGTGGTAAGTCCACTACGGGCTCACCATAGCCCGTGCTACTTGCCCCGCTCCTGTGCCAGGTAAGTCCACTACGGGCTCACCATAGCCCGTGCTACTTGCCCCGCTTCTGTGCCAGGTAAGTCCACTACGGGCTCGCCATAGCCCGTGCTACTTGCCCCGCTCCTGTGCCAGGTAAGTTACGGGCTCACCATAGCCCGTGCTACTTGCCCCGCTCCTGTGCCAGGTAAGTTACGGGCTCACCATAGCCCGTGCTACTTGCCCCGCTCCTGTGCCAGGTAAGTCCACTACGGGCTCACCATAGCCTGTGCTACTTGCCCCGCTCCTGTGCCAGGTAAGTCCACTACGGGCTCGCCATAGCCCGTGCTACTTGCCCCGCTCCTGTGCCAGGTAAGTCCACTACGGGCTCACCATAGCCCGTACTACTTGGAACTTGTTCCGAGTAGCTGAATCTATAACAACAACATAACAATGCGGAAGGAATGTTTGAAGATCATTATAAGAATACGTCGATGATTGATTGATAAAGATTGGCATGGGCATGAATACCCCGTAAAGGAACACGTTATCATCGTTGTTGTTTTAAATCTAGCTATTCAGAACGAAGTGTCCATGTAGCACGGGCTATGGTGAGCCCCCGAATACGTCGCTTGGCATCACAATTTATGGTGCTGGCATGTGATGTGATGTCTGTTGTTGTTAAATAGGAGAACGGCAAGTGCTGTATGGGGGGGAGGAGGGGCTCTAATTATAGGCCTGGCAGATGGGCTCCACTGTTGAGGTAGACGGTGTTATGGAGCTGAAGTGAAGCGACCATGTTTTATAGTTTCTTGTCGATCCCTTCTTACGTGGTGCCCGGCGCTAGTTTTCTGTGTTTACTAGTTGTGTTTTTGCGGGGGTTGAGCTTTGCTCTTTCGGCCCGCCTCTCAACTGTCAATCAACTGTTTACTAACTACTTTTTTTTTTTTTTTTTTTCCCACACCACACACACCCCAGGAAGCAGCCCGTGACAGCTGACTAACTCCCAGGTACCTATTTACTGCTAGGTAACAGGGGCACTTAGGGTGAAAGAAACTTTGCCCATTTGTTTCTGCCTCGTGCGGGAATCGAACCCGCGCCACAGAATTACGAGTCCTGCGCGCTATCCACCAGGCTATGAGGCCCCCTCTGTGTGTCTACTCTCGTGTAGCAGCTAGGAATGGGGTCTGCAACCTTGCTCTTGGGACACGAGTGGACCTCCACGTACCTCCCCCTTCACGTACCGTACCCCCACACGTACCGTACCTACCCCACGTACCGTACCGAGCCTGCAGGTACGGACCCCTACACTCACCTTGTGTCATCCCATCTGGCCGCAGTGTTGAGAGGGGGCTCCCCCGCCCCCCTCCTCACCCGACTCTCCCCATAGCAGGTATCTTATCTCACTATCTCTCACCTTCGTGCCTCACTCTCCAAAAGAGTCCCTGGCGTATCTTGGTGATTATTTTCACCAGTCTCCAGCGCCTACGATCTGAGGCTTGTGTAACCAGCACGGCCTTGTTTGGTCAGGCTGTCTCTTGCACTCTGTCACCCTACTCTCTGTTCTATCCCCCCCCATCCTCTTCTACTCTACTGTCTCTCCGCCAGCTCCTCTCATATCTCCTGTCTTTCCCTGCTCCTTTGCTCCGTCCTCTTCCTCACTGATTGCATAATCAGTTGTCTTGTAAATCACGGTCAGTTTGTAAATTGCTTCCGTTTACGCAGAATGTTTAACAAGGCTCTGCCTAAAATGTGTTCGCGACTCCCATATCCCAACCTCTCCCTCCTTTGTTTTCTCTTCCTCTCACTATCCCATTCTTCTCTACCTTTTCCTCCCCCACTCTCCTATTCCTTCTTCTCCCCCTCATTATTCCTCCTTTCTCTTCTCCCTTTCATTCCTGCTATCCGACCCTTCTTCCATTCTTTGACAACTTCACTTCCTGCTCGATTTCCTTTCTCTTGGAGATCAACCTTTCCGGAGGGCAGTTGAGTGTGGTCCCTGAAGCCCCACTTTAGGCCAAGGGATAAGAGACAGACTAATCCCCCCAATCGAGATACACCCTGGGGGGGGGGGGGACCTTTTGGGCCTGGGTGTATGGGATTGTAGTGCTGCCAGGGTGTGTTTGTTTGTAGTGTCGCGAGGGTGTATGAACACACACACACACACACACACACACACACACACACACACACACACACACACACACACACATTACGTTTCTAGTGGTATTGACCCTAGATAGTGAATCAACCATGAAACTGGATATGTTGTTATAGCAATGACCTTTCTGAGCACCAGAGATAATTATCACACAATGTAACACAAATGTTCTTCCTGTGTAGTAAATATTATTGTCTGTCTCTGAAGGGTTATAGTTATAGTCAATTATTATACTTTAATAATTAGTGGTTTAGTAAATGACTTTAACTATAACCCTTCAACCGTTTTGTTGACCCATTGTCTGAAACGTCTTGAAGATACCTGAAGATTGCTGACAACTTATCTAAGAGTTGTGACACATTGTTTTATAAGAGGGACTGATGAACTAAGACAAAGGTCAAAGCAAAGGCAGCCGGTCGGCCGAGCGGACAGCACGCTGGACTTTTTTCACTCTATGCCCCTGTTACCTAGCAGTAAAATAGGTACCTGGGTGTTAGTCAGCTGTCACGGGCTGCTTCCTGGGGGTGGAGGCCTGGTCGAGGACCGGGCCGCGGGGACGCTAAGCCCCGGAAACACCTCAAGGTAAGGAGCTAGTAAATATTGAGGCCATACGATGAGATCGAACCTGCGTCCCTAGGAGGAGGAGTCCAGGGGGATACATGGGTTCGATCCCACTGTATAGCCTCAACTTATCACTAACGCACTGATAAATACAGGAGGAGTAATTTTCTGTGATTAAAAGTCAGCTCTTTAAGCACTTGAAAATTCAAAATGCTAAAAGATACTAAGAATGTTGTAACATCCATGTTTTTTTTGTTAATTTTGCCCCGAGGGGCGAGTTTATTATTAGTTTATTGTTATTGATTCAGCTACTCGGAACAAGTTCCAAGTAGCACGGGCTATGGTGAGCCCGTAACTTCCCTGGCACAGGAGCGGGGCAAGTAGCACGGGCTATGGTGAGCCCGTAGTGGACTTCCCTGGCACAGGAGCGGGGCTGTGTGTGCGTCTCATATAAACCCCTCGGAAGGTGACCGGCTGTCTTGAGAGAGAGCAGCAGAAGCAAGCATAGTGTTTGCAGCTTCCAGCAGATCAAAGGAGAGGTTAATCCATAGGTGTGACCATATATTAAGAATGCGCGTATATATATGACGCTAGACACCTGGGTGAGAGAGCAGGCACCACTCCTGTGCCAGGTAAGTCCACTACGGGCTCACCATAGCCCGTGCTACTTGGAACTTGTTCCGAATAGCTGAATCTATAACAACAACAACAACTTGGGTGAGTGTGAGATGGGGGTCGATACCAGTCCAACCAGGGAGACACACAGGTCTCAAACACACCGCCGCCGCCTCACCTCAGGCTAAATATCGACCATTGTCTTTACACGGGTGAGTGAGGGGCCCTTCCTTGAAGGGGGTACGGTACCCCCCTTCCAGGCTACGGTACCCCCCTTCCAGGCTACGGTACCCCCCTTCCAGGCTACGGTACCCCCCTTCCAGGCTACGGTACCCCCCTTCCTCTTTCCTACCCTACCCTCTCTTTCTCTCCTCTCTGTCCCGTTTATGTTGGGTTGAGGGCTCTTGTCTCTTGGGACAATGTTTATATGAAGATGTCTCACCAGTCACACACAGAGATCACACTAACGTGATGCATCAAATGAACAAATCCACAAGGGATCCAGTAAGTTCAGTAGAACTTCGGTTTCAACCCCTTTTAACCCTGTCGTAGCTCAGTCGATTAAGGCAGTGTCTGGGATGCTCCCGGACGCAGGTTCGAATCCTCGTCACGGCCCTTGTGGATGTGTTCATGTCTCAGTTGATTTCCTGTTTGTTTTTGTATCAATGCTTCAGACAGCGTCCGGTTCTCATAGGCCTTTGTGTATTGATTTATATACATTTCTTCACTGTAATTATTCTTGTTATACTTGGCATTGTGTGGTATGGTCAACCAGTTCTTGCACTTGCTTACTGTCAATATTGACTTATTTAATAAGTGCATATGTGATATACTAATTGATTGTGAATAAGCAATAAGATGCTTATCTTAACATACTAAGAAGGTTAGGTGAGGTCGGTGTTTTCTATGAAGCTTTTCAAGGTAAACTAAAATATTCACAATCAATTAGTATGTCACATATGCACTTATTAAATAAGTCAATATTGACTGTAAGCAAGTGCGAGAACGGTATGGTACAATGGTAGGTGTAATTGATAGTGATAATCTCACTTGATATAATCAGTTGCTGCCTCGCATGGGCCAAATAGGCCTTCTGTACTTTCTTGAAGTTTTATGTTGTGTATGTGGTTATTAAGATGCTTGAACTTGTTTGAGATCAATAAGCAAGGGGCTGTTGGGATGTATATTTGGGGGTCCACAATGTTTACAGTTTCTTCTGAATTTAAATAACCGCCTTGTTTTGTTTACGTGGGGGGCTGATCCCCCTGGAGGGATTGGTTGATAAGCTTGTTGTCTCCTCTCAGCGCTCGCTCGCTCACTCACACACACACACACACACACTCACACACACACACACACACACACACACACACACACACACACACACACACACACACACACACACACACACCCACACACACAAAACACACAACACACAACACATCCACAATCTTGTCCTCTACCAGCACACACACACATAACACATCCACAGTGTTGCCTGTTGTTATAGATTCAGCTACTCGGAACAAGTTCCAAGTAGCACGGGCTATGGTGAGCCCGTAGTGGACTTACCTGGCACAGGAGCTGGGCAAGTAGCACGGGCTATGGTGAGCCCGTAGTGGACTTACCTGGCACAGGAGCGGGACAAGTAGCACGGGCTATGGTGAGCCCGTAGTGGACTTACCTAGCACAGGAGCGGGGCAAGTAGCACGGGCTATGGCGAGCCCGTGGTGGACTTACCTGGCACAGGAGCGGTGCTGTGACAGTGTTGCCTCAACGCTGTGGCTGTGAAGGAAGGTTTACACTGTGAGGGGAGACAGAGTAATGGGAGGGGTTTGGGAGGGTGTTTGGGAGGGGGTTTGGGGTCAAAGGGGTGTGAGGCAATATTTTTTTTTTAGGTCAGAATTAACGCGTTTTTGATCTCCTTTGTAATTGTTTGTTGGAGTAACATAGAGTTTGGATTCAGTCCAGTTGAAATGAACAGCATACAAAGGGTAGGGATGCGGGATTTGGTCAGGGTGGGAGTCAGGGGTGGAGGAGGGAATTTGGTCAGGATGCAAGGATAGGGAGGAGGGATTTGGTCAGGGTGCAAGGATAGGGAGGAGGGATTTGGTCAGGGTGCAAGGATAGGGAGGAGGGATTTGGTCAGGGTGCAAGAATAGGGAGGAGGGGATTTGGTCAGGGTGCAAGGATTAGGAGGGATTTGGTCAGGATGCAAGGATAGGGAGGAGGGATTCGGCCAGGTTGGGAGTCAGGGGGTGAAAGAGGATACAGATGGGGGATTCGATCAGGATGAAAGGATAAGGATGAAGGATTTTGTCAGGGGTTCCGAATCTCCATATGAATGGGATCTTGGAAGCCATGGGGGATGGCAGAATTAGCTCTGTGTGTATTTTGGTGTCTGAGCAGCTGGGAGGGGTAGTCCAGATGGTACCTGTGTTGTAGTTCGAGGGACAGGCTGTACCAGATGGTACCTGTGCTGTAGGCCTAGTGGCAGGCTGTAGATCTGAGGAGCATGATACTTCGCCTACGGTTCTTCGCTTGTGTCTCCAGATGCCACAGATTCCAGACTCCAGATTCCAGACTCCAGATTCCAGACTCCAGATTCCAGAATAGTTCTTTTGGTGTTTGAACCCGTCCTGGTGACTTAGCTTGTGTAGTCCAGTGTTGCTCTCACATAGTGGGAGTCTAAGGTAAAGAAATTATCAAGAGAAACCGTTAAGCCATTAAGGATATTGTAGCACATGGGAGGGGTATGAGGGCAAGGATCTGGAAGAGGACAAAGATCTGGAATAGGACGGAGGTGTGGAACGGCGCCCGTTCACTTACACCATCGGAAATGGAACGCTGACCTACACGAAGCGAGGCCCTGGCTATAGCGACCAGTACTCACCTAGTGTACTCACCCGTCCCAAGTGGTTGGCTGCTAGTCTGACATTGGCTATTTCACCTGCCTGGGAGGGAACCTTGGTGGTGGTGTACTTTATCACCGGCATCCAGCTTGGTCTCAACAGTTCGCTGATGTGAATCTCCCCCAAGTTACGGCGTCACCACCTTGGTAGAGGTCCTTGGGTGTTTGTGGCGGGTCTGGTCGAGTGCCCAGACAACATCTATGACAGGCTGGGTGGTGAGGGCGTTTCTCTAGTGGTGTGTGTGTGTGGTGAGGCTGGTGTGCCAGTGTGTGTGTGTGTGGTGAGGCTGGTGTAGCAGTGTGTGTGTGTGGTGAGGCTGGTGTAGCAGTGTGTGTGTGTGGTGAGGCTGGTGTAGCAGTGTGTGTGTGTGGTGAGGGTGGTGTGGCAGTGACTGTGGTATAGTGGTGTAGGTTGTGGAGGACGCTGCCATAATTCCTCCCACTCGCGACCCATCTTTCATCTCCCTGGGGGGCGGACGTCAGTCCGTTCTCTCCAGCGCTCCCGACGTCACTAAAGTGATGTACTGTCCAACAGCCTGGTTGATCAGTCCAGCAACCAGGAGGCCTGGTCGATCAGTCCAGCAACCAGGAGGCCTGGTCGACGACCGGGCCGCGGGGACGCTAAGCCCCGGAAGCACCTCCAGTTACTATATTGCTCGAACCTAACCTAACCCAGGATCCACAAATAGAAAATGAGACGTACGTGAATTTTGCGACCGGCAAAATTATTTTTAGATCATTTTTTTTTTATCCTTACGGGATGTATACGTCAAAATGCGGTGCACTATTGGAGAAGACGGGGCCACGGAAGTGGGTTACCCTGAGGTGTTTCCGGGGCTTAGCGTCCTCGCGGCCCGGTCGTCGACCAGGGCCTCCTGGTCGACGTGTAACTCAGTAACTCAATGTTTTTCAACCGTTGGTGTCATGAGGGTGTGTGTTGCCTACACTGGCACTATGTGCCACTGCCACATCTCTCGTGGTTGCACACACACACACACACCACTGGCCTAATTGCACCTGTGTTGCCACCAATTGTTACACACTACTTGGTTAATTACGCCGGTTAGTTGCACTCTAGTGGTACATGCACACAACACTGGCAAATGATTTGCTTGCACCTTTGTGTGTGTGTGTGTGTGATGCACACGAGAGGGTTTCTGGCACACAAATACATTTACGTTAATGCAATAGTTGTTATATATTACATATTACAAAATATATTGCAATAATTGTAATATTACGTTCTTGGTGCAAAGTGTCTGAAATTAAAATTGTCTCTATCATACCATAGAATTTAATGTGGTACACTACAAGCGAGGTCTACTTTAATGCTCCGTCTACCAGACGTTCCTGTTATCTATTTACCTGCTGACGTAGAGTATACATTAATGATATCTAGAGTCGGGTTTCTCCTGCAGCCTTTCCTGGTGATTATCTGCTCTGTGGGGGTCGTTTGTCCTGGTATCCCACAAGCCCACGTGGCTATCACAGTCAGGCTGATCCAGTAACACCAGCACACACTCCTCCATTCTCTCTTGAAAGGCTCCACTGTTGCGTCTTTGTTGTGTTAGTGGTTACAAGCAAGTGTGTACCAATTAGGATCATTATCATCAATTAACTCTTGAATTATCTAAACAAACATACGGTGATGAACATGGTGAACAGACTTCAGATGAACTGTAGTTTTTGCTGATTACCCAATGAAAGGAGCCGGTCGGCCGAGCGGACAGCACGCTGGACTTGTGATCCTGGGTTCGATCCCAGGCGCTGGCGAGAAACAATGAGCAGAGTTTCTTTCACCCCTATGCCCCTGTTACCTAGCAGTAAAATAGGTACCTGGGTGTTAGTCAGCTGTCACGGGCTGCTTTCTGGGGGTGGAGGCCTGGTCGAGGACCGGGCCGCGAGGACACTATAAGCCCCGAAATCATCTCAAGATAACCTCAAGAGATGATTACAGCTACTATGTTGACCAGACCTCACACTAGAAGGTGAAGGGACGACGACGTTTCGGTCCGTCCTGGACCACAATCGACTTGAGAATGGTCCAGGACGGAGCGAAACGTCGTCGTCCCTTCACCTTCTAGTGTGTGGTCTGGTCAACACACTTTAGCCACGTTATTGTGACTCCTCGCCTGCATTAGAACTACTAGTGTGTTCAACAGCGGTTATACAGCTCTTTCTCATGATTCCCACTCCGTAAAATAGGCCTAACTAGAACTGTACAAACCCAATCAACCCGCTTAACCTGTCGGAGGCCGAGGCGTATCAAACGTCAGCATTGCGGGGCTTTAATATTTACTAATACGACGTATTTCTAACGGAGTTATAAGGTTTGGTAATAAATGTTAAGTATTAGGTAAGAGGAGAGATTACGTGATGTAGAAAAAGTATTGTATAATACAACTCCAATGAGAGTTGCCAGATGGCATAAAAGTGAGCAGACTACGACAGGACTGTGTTGTATTTGAATTGTATTTAAATACAACACTACAAAGTCGATCTTGGACTGCAAATACAGCGGCCGAGAAGTGTGAAAGACAAATAGTAGTGAGTGTTAGGTGGCAGCCATGGTTGTTGGTGAGGCTTTGTTCACCAGGAGAGAGCTTGTTGTATGTGAAGGTAATGGTTGAACACGGTAGTCTGTTCCATGGGAGTCTGTTCCATGGGAGTCTGTTCCATGGTAGTCTGTTCCATGGGAGTCTGTTCCATGGGTAATGTGCACCTCTCTCTCTCTCTCTCTCTCTCTCTCTCTCTCTCTCTCTCTCTCTCTCTCTCTCTCTCTCTCTCTCTCTCTCTCTCTCTCTCTCTCTCTCTCTCTCTCTCTCTCTTCCTCCCTCCCCTCAGCTCTGTCAGTAGTACGGGGGCGATCAATATTTCACGTATCATAAATTTAGACTAATTATTATTCCGTGATAATACCTGCTGATATTTCTACATCACTAGCATACTCGACAGAAAAAGGTGGGACTTGGTGTGCCAAGGGTGGGGTCTTGTGGTCCCCAGAGGTCAGGAGGCGGGGAAGAGGTTTTACGGGTGTTGATATGCATGAGGCTGGGGGAGGGCGGCACCTGTGGGGTGGACAGGTGGGTTGGGTGACTGGCTGGGGTGAGAATGGAGCATATGACTAGATGGACGGTCGCTGCGTGGGTGGAGAAACAGCGTGTGTGTGTGTGTGTGTGTGTGTGTGTGTGTGTGTGTGTGTGTGTGTGTGTGTGTGTGTGTGTGTATGTGTGTGTGTGTGTGTGTGTGTATGTGTGTGTGTGTGTGTGTGTGTGTATGTGTGTGTGTGTGTGTGTGTGTGTGTGTTTACTAGTTGTGTTTTTGCGGGGGTTGAGCTTTGCTCTTTCGGCCCGCCTCTCAATTGTCAATCAACTGTTTACTAACTACTTTTTTTTTCCCCCACACCACACACACACCCCCCAGGAAGCAGCCCGTGACAGCTGACTAACTCCCAGGTACCTATTTACTGCTAGGTAACAAGGGCACTTAGGGTGAAAGAAACTTTGCCCATTTGTTTCTGCCTCGTGCGGGAATCGAACCCGCGCCACAGAATTACGAATCCTGCGCGCTATCCACCAGGCTACGAGGCCCTGTGTGTGTGTGTGTGTGTGTGTGTGTGTGTGTGTGTGTGTGTGTGTGTGTGTGTGTGTGTGTGTGTGTGTGTGTGTGTGTGTGTGTGCAGTGGCGCGTGTGGGTGCCGTCTTCTTGAAGGGTATCAGTTGCCACGTTGGCCCACTACTCCACAGTGCCCACTGTGTTATGGGCAGCTGGGGAACAGACTAACCCTTGAGCACACTACAGGTAGGGGCCAGGAGACCACTAACCTAACGGATCCTCTGCTTGTCCCCTTAAAAGGACGTCTTGTCGTCTCCTGCCTGTTTGATCATTCTCTAAGTACAAGTTGGGTGAGAGGTGACGCTGGATGACCTGAAGTGTGCAGGGACACAGTCGACACGAAGATGGGGAGAAGAGACAGTGATGGTAGGTAGAGAAAAGCCAGGAGTAAGGGAAAGGAAAACGGGGGAATGGAGAATGGGAATGACAAGGGATGAGGAGAGGAAGAGGAAAAGTTAAGAGGTGGTTAAGAGACACTTCCATCAACTACATGCAACAAAATCAATGACAAGAGGCGAACGTAGTCCCAGTATTCATAAAAGAGTGTGATATATATATATATATATAATACATGTATACGAAATTATGCCCTGTTACCTAGCAGTAAAATAGGTACCTGGGTGTTAGTCAGCTGTCACGGGCTGCTTGCTTCCTGGGGGTGGAGGCCTGGTCGAGGACCGGGCCGCGGGGACACTAAAGCCCCGAAATCATCTCAAGCTAACCTCAAGATATACATGTATATAAATATATTAGCCTTTAATACGCGCTTGAGAACGACTTTATTGGTTGGCTTGCAAGTTATCTTGAGATGATTTCGGGGCTTTAGTGTCCCCGCAGCCCGGTCCTCGACCAGGCCTCCACCCCCAGGAAGCAGCCCGTGACAGCTGACTAACACCCAGGTACCTATTTTACTGCTAGGTAACAGGGTAACATAGGGTGAAAGAAACTCTGCCCATTGTTTCTCGCCGGCGCCTGGGATCGATCCCGGGACCACAGGATCACAAGTCCAGTGCGCTGTCCGCTCGGCCGACCGGCTCCCCTAAGTTGTAACCGTTGTGTGTTTACGTAGTCTCATAGCTTTTTGTTATCTCAGTAAGCTTGTCCAACCACTTGAGCTGGACGGTAGAGCGACGGTGTCGCTTCATGCAGGTCGGCGTTCAATCCCCGATCGTCCAAGTGGTTGGGGCACCATTCATTTCCCCCGTCCCATCCTAAATCCTTATCCTGCCCCCTTCCAAGTGCTATATAGTCGTAATGGCTTGGCGCTTCCTTTCTAATAATTCCTTTCCTTTCAGTAAGCTTGAATACTTTGCATAGTCCCCAGAACTTCCAGTAACTTGGGAATACTTAGGTAGAGTTATTCTGTTACCTTTGATAAAGTGAGTGAGTGAGTGAGTGAGTGAGTGAGTGATGGAGTGAGGGAGTGAGTGAGGGAGTGAGTGATGGAGTGAGGGAGTGAGTGAGGGAGTGAGTGTATATTTGAGTGTAGATTGTACTCCTGCAACTCTTGAAGAAGTTGTTCTCAGTGGACGAGGCTACGTTACTGTGTGGACTGGTTTGATTGATTGATTGATTCTAAGGTGGATGATTTGACTTGGGTTAAGGGAAAAATGTCTCTTTGTTTCTTATTTATAGTCTCTTCTTATGGTCCAATTCCTTCATCCATTCCTTGGTGGTTGAGCCCTTCTCTTTGTTCTTCTCATACCTCATTTATCGCCGCCTCTCCCGTACCTCCTACTCTCTGTTCCTCACCCTTCTTATGCTTCTATCTCCTACTTGCACTGCCTCTTCCTGTGAGTACTCCCAATCCCTCATATTCCTTTTCCCTCCTCCGCCCCTTACTTTACACCCTCCCTCCCCTAACCCCTCACATTCATATATCCCCTACATTCACCATACACCCCCCCCCCATATTTTCATCTTCCCTACCTCCTCCCCCCACTGTTATATTCACAGATGACGGCCCCCCCCACCCACCCCACCCATTCAGTCCCCCTTCCAGGGCTCAGTTTTGCCCTTCTCTTGGCTGCCTTTTCTTCTCCCACTGACTCTTTTCATATTTGCCTTCGTCATTTCTTCCTATTTTTTTGTTGGCCTCCCTATTTATCCTTTTTTTTGTGTGTGTGTGTGTGTGTGTGTGTGTGTGTGTGTGTGTGTGTGTGTGTGTGTGTGTGTGTGTGTGTGTGTGTGTGTGTGTGTGTGTGTGTGTGCGTGCGTGCGTGCGCGCGCGCGCGGCCTTGCCTTGTCGACCTACCTACTTCAAGCTCACTTCTCACGTCTCTCTCCCTCATCACATTTCTTACCATTACTCTCCCTTAGTCTTTCTTTGTGCCTTTGGGCGAGGTGGGTTCAGGCGACTTGGTGTTCCAGGAATGTTCCACCCCTCCTCTCTCTTCTTGCTCCTTCTCTCCCCCCTCCCCCCTTTTTCCTTTCCCTTACTCCTGTCTTTTCTCTACCTCCATTACTCTCTCTTCTGCCCATCTTCGCCTCCAGTGAGTTCCTGCACACTTTCCGGTTTATGTTCTGGTCTCAGCATGAGTTTATCCCCCTTACCCCCAACTTATTGCTCTCCTCCCCCGCCCTCTCATCTCCCCTCATCTCCCCCCTGCCCTGCAAGTACCCAGAGAGTAGACGAGTACTCTCTGCTCCCCACCCCAACCCCTGGTTCACCTCTCCACCTCCTCTCTCGCACCTCCCTAAGGACCCATGTTATGGACACCGTCGTATTGGGGAGTTTTCTTCCTGGTAATATTAGCTTATAATATCAGAACTGTACAATGTTGGGAGTAATGTTATGGTCGATTGATCCTCTGTTTTGTATTGGAGTTCTTACCAGCATTTCGAGTAATAGTTGATGAGTATTATGACATGTTGAGAACATTTTAGAGTAGTCTTCTGCAGGCGAGGAGTCACAATAACGTGGCTGAAATATGTTGACCAGACCACACACTAGAAAGTGAAGGGACGACGACGTTTCGGTCCGTCCTGGACCATTCTCAAGTCGATTGTGAATGGTCTCACAATCTACTTGAGAATGGTCCAGGACGGACCGAAACGCCGTCGTCCCCTCACTTTCTAGTGTGTGGTCTGGTCAACATATTTTAGAGTAGTGTTGTTCACTGTGAGTGTAGAGGAGGCGGACTCAGAGTACAACAGGTATCCAATATCACGCCCGGCCCAGGTGTGGCGCCATATATGGCATTCTACAATGTCGACCATTCGTGCCAGGCAGAGCGAGGGAGGTGAGGTGGGGGTGACAGCCTGGTTCATGGTGGTGTTGGTGTGTGTGGCACTCATATTTCTGGAGATTACCAGGAGTGGGGACGCCCAGGCTTGGATAACTTGGTCCAACAGGCTGTTTTGCCTGGAGAGACATGTTCACTACATCGCAGTTGGTACGACGCTTATTGCAAGAACTTATCTAATTGCTTCTTGAATTGGCCGGTTCAATTTGTATGTACCTGTTCCCGTGATCCATTTCATTGCCATACTAATTGTGTTTATGTAGCCATTGTGAGATAGCTAGGTCTGCCATAGCTTGGTCTGCCATAGCTAGGTCTGCCTAGACCATAGCTTGGTCTGTCTGTCTGTCTGTCTTGATAATCTGCCGTGTTCCCTGTGGCATCACTTATCCCCCCCCCCATTGTGTATAAAATAGCCAAGCTAATAGTACTGGATATATATTTGTTTCTCGATTATGCTACAATTAACGAGATGCTTGACGAAATCATTGATATTTCTAGTGATTACTAGTAAGGTAAGACAGCATTATGTGGTGTCCCCCTACATGTATGGTCTGTGGGTGCATTATACCATATTAGAAGTGGTTTGTGAAGCAGAGAATTACAATGACCATTAGCGGCAGATAATGTTAGGCGATAAGGGGGAAGAGTGGTACCACAATACTGGTTGGTTAAAAGGCACCGACTTGTTACAGTGGTGCCTCTGTCTTGGTCATAGTTGACCAAGAGACAGTTACTGTGCGTGTGCGTGCGTGCGTCAATGCGTGGTTGCGTGCGTGGGTGGGTGCGTTCGACGGTCCGGCCAGTACCGGGTCGCCAGGGCTTGAAAAAGGTTGGGGGAGTAAGTTGGCCCGCAGGAAATGCCTCACAGGTGATGGTGGACGGTAAGGCTGCTCTTGCGCCATGTACCACGCTCATGCCATTAGTACTCACACTCATACCCCTCACATCATCAGGTACCATCACTCGTACTCTTCCCCACACATCAGTACCCAAACTTGTACTCACACCCACACTTGCATACCAAGCAGGTTAGAGATATATATATATATGAATGAATTTGAGTGCATGTCAATAGGAGCTGCCTCGAATGGGTCAACAGTCGTGCAGTTTCGTTAGTGGTTATGTCATTATAGTTAGTGTGGTGTGGTTGGGAGGTGTAGGGGCAGGCCAGGAGGTGCTCGGGTGTGTGTGTGGGTGTTCCAGCTTTAAGCTCCAGGGGCTCAACACAGATTAACAGAGGCTGCCAATAATACTGGTTGGTGGGTGTGTGGACAAGTGCAGAGGCCGCTGATTATTGGCTGGGCCGACTGGACTTTGTAAAAGCTTATTGTTTACCTTAACTGATGAGTGTTATAAGTACACGCGCGGCCTCCCGCTACCGGGAACCAAGAGTGGCAAGTAGCACGGGTTATGGTGAGCCCGTAGTGACTGTATAGGGTCTTCATATGATGAGCCTTAGACACAAGTCCGCGGGTGTTGTTGGGGTCACAAGTCAAGCCTGGCCTCGGGCCGGGCTTGGGGGAGTAGAAGAACTCCCAGAACCCCATCAACCAGGGTTCAACCAGGTATCAACCAGGGTGTGGCTGGCAGTGCTGGTAGCAATACATGTGTCTGCACACATGACAGAAAGAACAATTGAACGTGAACAGGTGTGAGATTTCCCAAGTTGGCCCCGAGGCAGCGACGTATTGGTTGACGTTTTGGTATGTTTGGCGAAGTATGTATGTGTGGGACTCTTGTTTTCAGCCCTGGCAAGATTAGCACGATACTCCACTTATTATAGGTAGTTTGCGCGTTACCCCGAATTTTGTCCGTTGTGGCCACTCAAGACGAAGGGAAGGGAAGTTTAGAAGAGGGAAATACAGTGAGAGGTATGAAAGCAGGCGGGCTGTCCGCCTTGCTGACACGATGTGTGGGTGTTGGCAGCTAAGCTAAGCTGGCTCCCTCTTGTCAGGGAGCTGTGAGTGTGTGTGAGGTTCTTCACATGTGTTTCAGCATGTGTGGATGTCTATAGATGAATACTGTATAGCATTCATATATACACACCCTGATGCTTCCACACATGTTGTTCTGTTTAAGGCTATTTATTTTATTATTATTTATTGGTTTATTTATACATCTACATTATATATATATATATATATATATATATATATATATATATATATATATATATATATATATATATATATATATATATATATATACATACATACATACATACATACATACATACATACACATATACAAGTACACACACATATATACTAAATTTTCCAATTATTGGGGGAAGAATGTCTGGTCAGTATTTCATCTGGGAATTATGTACTGTGGGGCGGGGTTTGCATCTAGTGAATCGAGGCTCTTGGGCCACCAGCTGTGGGAGCGGGGCGTCTCATCTTGGGCCACCAGCTGTGGGAGTGGGGCGTCTCATCTTGGGCCACCAGCTGTGGGAGCGGGGCGTCTCATCTTGGGCCACCAGCTGTGGGAGTGGGGCGTCTCATCTTGGGCCACCAGCTGTGGGAGCGGGGCGTCTCATCTTGGGCCACCAGCTGTGGGAGCGGGGCGTCTCATCTTGGGCCACCAGCTGTGGGAGCGGGGCGTCTCATCTTGGGCCACCAGCTGTGGGAGTGGGGCGTCTCATCTTGGGCCACCAGCTGTGGGAGCGGGGCGTCTCATCTTGGGCCACCAGCTGTGGGAGCGGGGCGTCTCATCTTGGGCCACCAGCTGTGGGAGCGGGGCGTCTCATCTTGGAGTAATCTTTCAAACATTGGGTCTTCTAACATTTCGATGGTGTTCCACACCCTGATGGCTTGGTGCTGCAGTCTGATGTTTAGTGGCTGTATGTTCAGGAGTTCATGGAGCTCCTGGATTGTCTGATCATATGGTGGACGGTGTTTTGCTGCACTCCTTAGCGCCTTATTTTGTACTGCTTGCAGTTTCTGCATGTTAGTTTTCTTTATGGTGTGTAGTGGTACTGGGGGATACTCTAGATGCTGCCGAACTAGAGCCTTATATAGGTGGATCTGAATGTTTGTACTGAGGCTTCGGAATCCCCTCAGTTTTCCTAAGGCTGCTTTGGCTTTGTTTAGTCGGTCCCTTACGTGAATTTTTATCCCTGTTCTATTGATCATGAGTCCCAGTATTCTGCCTACCTCCGCATATTGGATCGGGCGGTTGTTAAGGATAATGGGGGTCTGGGTTTCTTCTTGCAATGTGTATTATCTGGAACTTTTGTTTGTTTGTGCCGATTTTCCATTGTTTCTCAAAGTTGTTTATGGATTCAATTGCTGCCTTGGTCTTGTCGGCTAGTAGCGGCTTTGATGGTCCTGGTTGGCATATTATTTGGGTGACATCGTCAGCGTATGTGATGTATTCTCCATGTTGGGGTTGGGGTTGTCACGACCCTTGAGACTAAATAATGTTCTTCTCCCCACAGTGTAAAGAACAACTAAAAATTTGCCATACCAATAGGTGTCTAGGGGTATAATTAATCACTGTATAAAAACGGGAGAACAATATATTTTGCTAAGGGTGACAACAACCATTAAATAAATAGTAGCCAGAAATATTTATCAGCATGTAATACTATAGAAGGCAAGTAATTAGTTGAGACCTGAGCACTATCACCAGAATATGGAGTAAGCCATAAATACACTAAAATCGTCTATCCAGATAAATTAATATGTATATGGGCTTTAAAATAACAAACACCAAGAACTTAGCTTAAACACAACTGCACTCGACCGCAGCCGCCACTCTACTGCCCAGGACGTGGTCCGTCGGCCCAACGTCGACTAACCGTCTACCCAAACACCAATTAACGTTCGCATGAACATTGTGAACATTCTATTTACAAAGGTCAGCCCTAAACTCCAACATTATTAACTAAGAGTTGTAATTACTGGTCTCACATTCCTTGAAATATTACGGCTACCAAATATGGGAATAAATAAATATAAAACTATAGGCAATTGATTTGGCAACAATCGCCCTGGCCATTCCCAAATATTGTCAACCGCCCACACGGCTAATTTCACGTGACATCCACCACCAACACAAACCTTACACACACTACCCAGCTATCTATGTTATATATATATATAATGTATATATATCTATATACACAAATCTTATACAACTGACAGCAATATTTACGTAGAGAAAACAATAACATAATACGAGGTTCGGGAGAATTGGCAGAATCGTAATAAGATTCGTGACAGGTACATGTTGGGGTTGGGGTAGGTCAGCTGTATATATATGTTGAATAGAGTGGGGGAGAGGCAGGTTCCTTGTGGTACTCCACTTTTCAGTTCTATTACGGCACCCAAGTAGCTGCCGATATTGAGCTTAGCAGTTCTGTTGTCTATAAAGCTGCAGAGAGTGGCAGTAAATCTCTCAGGAAGTCCTAGTTCAGATATCTTTGGTGGTCAGGTGTCAGTCTTAATATTAGAATCCCTGGCCAGGGGAGGGGGTAGTGGCCACCACCAGTACCACCACCCACTACCTGGCCGCCACCCACCCCTCACACCACCTCGCCCCCACCTGCCCCCCCCCCCCTCACACCACCTGTTCTCTCACACTCAAGATCTCTTAATTCACCTAACACTAAGCCACATGTACCCCACCTTTCCCCACTCTACTTCCTTCCTTCCTTCCCTTTCTCCTTTTTCCTTTCAGCCACTTCAAAACTCATCCTAATCAGTTTAGTTCATTTATTATGCACCCCATACCCATCTTGTGGGCGGTAGTGGAAAGGGTTACAGAGGCACATAATGGGCTCAGGGACTCAACCCCATAATTCATTTAGCGAAGCAAGTTACAATCTTGATGAGCTAGTTACAAAATTCAATACACATCGTCACATCAACAATGGACTCGAGATCGACCTCAAGTACAGGTTCTAAATTAAGCAACTGACATATGTGGAGAGCTAGTGTCACAATTGATATGTTTGTCCTGCACACCGCCCCCCATCCAGTGGGCAGCGGTGGATAGGTTACAATCACTTAGTTACTACCTACAGTTAGCAAACTGGGGATATGTGGCTAAAATTTCTGGCAGCAGATCATTTTGAATGAAATATTTACACATTGATGGAACATTTGTTATAGAATTGTCTCTGAATTCACGTATCTTTTCGCACTCCATCACATAGTGACGGAGGGTGTGCGAATAATTTTGTTGACACAGTTTACATTTGGTCAGGTCTACATCGGCAGATAATGACAATTCCCAGAGATACTTGTAACAGAGTCTAAGCCGAGCAGTAGTAACACCTAGAAGTCTGCTGATTGTATTGGAGGAGCCATAGATGTGTGGCTCCTCTTGCATGATAGTATGATGATAGATGGAAGTACTGGTGTCGGTGTCACTTTGCCTCAGAGAACACCAAGAACTGCAACAAAATCTTGTAGATCTGAGGCATCCTAATCACAGGGGTCCCTTCCCCCCCCCCCCATATCTCTAGGCCTCCACACCAGCTCCCGACCCCCTCCACCTCCCCCACCGCCACCACCTCCCCCACCACACGGCCTTGAACCGTGGTGGCCCACGATGCGGCCCGCATACCATCACCACCCACCCAAGGTCACCAGGGAAACTGGAAAGGATGATCTTGCAGGCTTTGTTTGACTTGAGTAACCTCAAGAGTTTCCCCCAAGGAGTGTCTGAGCACCTGTTGCTGGTACCGGGACGCCGGTGGCTGTATGGATAACACGCTGGACACGTAATCCTGTGGTCCGGGTTCGATTCTCGGCGCTTGGCGAGAACCAATGGGCAGAGTTTCTTTCACCCTGATGCCCCTGTTTTCTATCAGTAAATAGGTACCTGGGAGTTAGACAGCTGTTACAGACAGCTTGTGGTGGCCTTAATAACCCAGGTGATAGGCCTCAAACCCAACAGTAAACTGAGGCAGGCGTAACTAGTGTGTCCTCACGCATGTAAGATATATTGAGAAACCCCACAAGAAAGCTATACAGATAGAGGCGCCTGATAGCTGAGTGGACAGTTCTTGGGATTCGTTGTCCAAAGGTTCCGGGTTCGATCCCCGGTTTCTGCTGGAACACCTGTCAGGTGTTCCAGGGTGCAGAACACCACCACTGGACTGTAGTGTACTTATTTTGGTAACACGACTAACAGTAACCTGAGCCTAATGTACTTCAAGATTGTGTCTACTGTTGCTAAATCAAATATAAGTGTGTTTGTGCTCTGTGCGTGTGAGTGTGTATTGTTGATGCGGCTACCGGGGGAGGGGGAGGTGGTGGGGGAGGTAGGGTTGGGAAGGGTGGGGTTGGGGAAGGGGGGATGGGGTGGGGGTGGCATTCACTTGCCAACGCTGGGGGTGGGGGGGGGGGGTAAGCTGGGGTGACCTTCTCCAGGGGTGAGGCATTATCAACACATGCACATGACACCCCCATCTCTCCCCCCCCTCCCCCCCTCCCCCCCCCCAAGACCCTCCTTGTCGCATGCGCACTTAGTCACGGTCTCCTCTGTCTCCTCTGATCTTTTCGGCCATCTCTTCTTGCACTGTCTCCACAGCATCTTATGCCTCCTTTTATTCCTCCTTATTTCTTCGTCTTATTCTCCGTCTTGTACGTGTTGTTCTGCTTCTTCCTTCTCCCTCTCGCCACTCTCTCTCTGCCTCTTCCTTCCGTCGGCCACTTGATAGTCCTTATCCTCCTGCATGACGTCATCTTGGTCTTTAAGGTGGACAAGAGGCCACTCTTGGCCTGAGTGAGTTGTGGCTGTTGTGATGGAGTAGTGGTGGTGCCTTCCCCATCCCCTCTATACACACTCACAAGGGGAGACATGATCACTACCTACAAAATTCTCAGAGGAATTGACAGGGTAGATAAAGATAAACTGTTTAACACGGGTGGTACGCGAACAAGGGGACACAGGTGGAAACTGAGTACCCAAATGATCCACAGGGACGTTAGAAAGAACTTTTTCAGTGTCAGAGTAGTTAGTCAGTAGTAGCTAAGTTAGTTTTCAGTGTCAGTTAAGTAGTTTAAGGTGGAATGCATTAGGCAGTGATGTGGAGGCTGGCTCCATACACAGTTTCAAGTGTAGATATGATAGAGCCCAGTAGGCTCAGGAACCTGTACACCAGTTGATTGACAGTTGAGAGGCGGGACCAACGAGCCAGAGCTCAACCCTCCGCCAGCACAACTAGGTGAGTATAGTGTTCCACCACTGGCCAGAAGTAACACTGGCACACCTTGGTGTGGGGTACAAGCCACACTGACAGTGTTGGAGGTGTTTACATAACACAGGGTATTAGATCCGCAATCACCCAGGATATTCTATCCTGGGTGACTGTGTTGTTATTCCTCCCTTCACTTTGCTCTTCTCCTCCCACCGCCTCTCCTCACCCAATTGTTCCTATCCCCTCTCATTCACCTTTCCCACATCCTCCTTATCCACACCTCTCCTCACCCCCCCCTTCCTCCAGGATGGAGGTAGGAGGGTACAGGCAGCGAGGAACCACAAAACTATTACCATAACTGATTGATGAGCTCTTTCTATTTTGGTAAATGTCACGCCCGACGTCCTCGTCTCTCCTGCCTGGGCCCCTGTGTCCGGACCCCCGGGGTCCTCGTCACTCCTGCCTGGGCCCCGAGGTCCTCGTCCCTGCTGTCTGGGCCCCGACGTCCTCGTTCCTGCTGTCTGGACCCCGAGGTCCTCGTCCCTGCTGTCTGGGCCCCTGTGTCTGGACCCCCGACGTTCTCGTCACTCCTGCCTGGGCCCCGAGGTCCTCGTCCCTGCTGTCTGGGCCCCGAGGTCCTCGTCCCTGCTGCCTGGGCCCGGGGCCCTCGTATCATAGTGTCCCTCCATCTCTTCACCATTCTGACACGGAACAAAGTTCTTATATTGTGTTTTGTGGCTTAATATTGTGTACTCATTTTCCATCTATGTTTCCTTGTTCGTGTACTGCTTATCCCGAATACTCTCTTCTGCTCTGTCCTGACGCTCTTCCTGGGAATCTTGTGTGTAGTGATCATATCTCCCCTAACTCTTTAGTCCTCTAGTGATGAGCTTTAATTCCCTTAGTGGTTCTTAGTGGCTTATGTCTCTCAGTTCTGGGACTTGCCTGGTGGCATATATTTGTACTTTATCTAGTACGGTGTTGTGGTAGGGAGTGTGGTGGTGTGGTAGGGAGTGTGGTGGTGTGGTAGGGAGTGTGGTGGTGTGGTAGGGAGTGTGGTGGTGTGGTAGGGAGTGTGGTGGTGTGGTAGGGAGTGTGGTGGTGTGGTAGGGAGTGTGGTGGTGTGGTAGGGAGTGTAGTATTGTGTTCAGTGTTCTGGTATAGATCATGTAAATAATAGCGTATCGTGTGTGTGTGTACCTGTGCATGTACATACCTAGTTGTCCTGCTTTCCTATGAGAGTACAGGGAGCAAGATCTAGCTCCTGGGCCCCGCTTCCTAGTTATTGATACATCATACGTTTATATATATCCTGACTTTCAAATGCTTGTTATCAAGAGTTGCTCTTCTAAATATGGACGTGGGGGAGGGGGGTTAGGACTTGCACAACGTTTCGGTCCGTCCTGGACCATTCTCAAGTCGATTGTGTGTCTCACAATCGACTTGAGAATGGTCCAGCACGGACCGAAACGTCGTCGTCCCGTCACCTTCTAGTGTGTGGTCTGGTTAACGTACTTCAGCCACGTTATTGTGACTCCTCGCCTGCAGACTTGGACACGTTTTGGCAGTGACTCGACAACCCACTCACAACCTATAAGAACCTTAGGCCTTCACCATACTGACCCATCTGTGTCTCAATCTAACTACAGTGTTCTGTCTTTCTGTAAGTCCATATTTATAAAAAAAATTGTCCTGGTTCACCTATTCCTCAGAGTATTTTGTAGGTTGTGATCGTTTCTCCATGCTTTTGTCGATAGTTGGGTTGTTGATCCGTGCAAGGTATTCCACCAGTCTCCAGTGGTGCTTAATAAACTGGTGTTAATGTATATTGGGCTTGTTGGGTATTAGACGGCAAGGACACGCGTGTCTAGCGCCTCCAGTCTGTGTCCTTAGGCTGCTAGTCTTACGCCTTACTGTCTGCTGCGTCTGTGGGTGTGTACACTACACTGTACACTACACTGTACACTACACTGTACACTACACCTTACACTAGACTGTACTCTACACCTTACACTAGACTGTACACTAAACTGTACACTACACTGTACACTAGACTGCACACTACACTGTACAGTGTGTAATGAATCTTGTACAAATCTCTCGGGCAGTGCAAGTGCAATAAGATGATGTCGAGGGGTATCAGAAGTCACGTTATGAATATCATCTTTTCTGTCTCTCTCTCTTTCTCTGTCTCTGTCTCTCTCTCTCTGTGGCCCTCTCTGTTCCTCTCTCTCTCTCTCTCTGAGTCACTAAGAGACTGGCAGACACACAAACCGCTGAGATTGGGAGGCCAGAATCCATGGGTGGTAGTGAAGCGATGAAGCAGGAGGCTTCACTACGCCTATAAGGGACTACTGCCTCACCCAGGGGAAGTTCACCACTTGCCTATTGCCTGAAATTATTTTGCTCTGTCGGCGTATGTGTTGGGCGTCTCATTCCTCCCCTCCCTACGCCTCCCCACGCTTCCCTACGTACCCCTACGTCCTCCTACGCCCCCCTACGTACCCCTACGTCCTCCTACGCCCCGTTATCTTCACCCCCTTATACCTTTGATTTGAATATGCTGCTGTTGAGTTCCAGGAGTCCGCCTTGGGGCTTTGTGAGTGTGAAATGAGCGTGAGATTAGTTTCCAGGTACATAGGTCACGCACGCACACACCCATATGTATGCACGCACACACACACACACACACACACACACACACACACACACACACACACACACACACATTTCCTTGTGTAGGCCTATGTATGCACTTTCTCCCACAGGGAAATATGTATGCAAATACAAATACTACATAGGTGGTAATGGGGTGATAGTGGCGATGGTGGTGGTAATACTAGTATTGGTAGTAGTAATGGTGGTGGTGGTGGTAGTGGTAGCTGCAGTGGTGGTTGTAGCGGTTTTAATATTAACAGTAGTAGTAATTGTTGTTGTATAAGCACCAGAAGTGGTATTGGGTTGTGTGATTGTATGGGTGGGTTATCTTTTATTGTGCGTCCCATTGTGAGCGGTAGTGTACTGTGCACCCCATACTCATCCTGTGAGCGGTTGCGCAAAAATGATTACAACGGTCACAAAAGGTCTTATTCAAACCCCATGGGAGATTTTTAGCGGTGTGGGAGACGTGATCACTTGGGAGGTGTGGGAGACGTGATCACGTGGGAGGTGTGGGAGACGTGATCACGTGGGAGGTGTGGGAGAGATGGTGTGGAATTTTGTAGAGGCGCCACAAAAGGTATGCCAGGGGACCGCTGGTGGCTGATGGGTGTAGGAGGCAGATACATAGTCAGATATACATGGTGCCTGGTGGCTCATACAGAGCCAGGGGGATATATGTGTATACACAGCCAGGCTACCATACATGGTGGCAGCCAGGCGGATATATGTGGTCGGGTGTGGCAGGGGATGACAGGACCTGAGCTCCAAGAGTCTGGTGTCGCCACTCGCCCGTGTTGGGTGACCCTGGCTCCCTCCTCTTACTCGGTACAGTATCACAGACTATGGTAAGTTGGTATCACTCACTCGACTACAGAATTCGGCTCAAAAATCACACTCACGAGTCAAATTTCGGACATTTCAGATATTTTGAAAACTGCAGGGGGGTTTGGGCAAAATATGACCCATCGCCGTTTTCAGTAATTGGCATATTTTCGGTATAAAAAGTCGTAATTTGAAACTGAAAATAGGTGCAGAGAGTCAGAATTCGGATAGAAAATCACGCTCAGGAGTCAAATTTCCGACATTTCAGACATTTTAAAAACTGCAGGGGGGGTTTGGGCAAAATATGACCCATCGCCGTTTACAGTAATTGGCATATTTTCGGTATGAAACGTCGAAATTTGAAACTGAAAATAGGTGCAGAGAGTCAGAATTCGGCTCAAAAATCACGCTCAGGAGTCAAATTTCCGACATTTCAGATATTTTGAAAACTGCAGGGGGGTTTGGGCAAAATATGACCCATCGCCGTTTTCAGTAATTGGCATATTTTCGGTATAAAAAGTCGTAATTTGAAAATGAAAATAGGTGCAGAGTCAGAATTCGGCTCAAAAATCACACTCAGGAGTCAAATTTCGGACATTTCAGATATTTTGAAAACAGCAGGGGGGTTTGGGCAAAATATGACCCATCGCCGTTTTCAGTAATTGGCATATTTCTGTATAAAAAGTCGTAATTTGAAAATGAAAATAGGTGCAGAGAGTCAGAATTCGGCTAAAAAATCACACTCAGGAGTCAAATTTCGGACATTTCAGATATTTTGAAAACTGCAGGGGGGTTTGGGCAAAATATGACCCATCGCCGTTTTCAGTAATTGGCATATTTTCGGTATAAAAAGTCGTAATTTGAAAATGAAAATAGGCGCAGAGAGTCAGAATTCGGCTAAAAAATCACACTCAGGAGTCAAATTTCGGACATTTCAGATATTTTGAAAACTGCAGGGGGGTTTGGGCAAAATATGACCCATCGCCGTTTTCAGTAATTGGCATATTTTCGGTATAAAAAGTCGTAATTTGAAAATGAAAATAGGTGCAGAGAGTCAGAATTCGGCTCAAAAATCACACTCAGGAGTCAAATTTCGGAGATTTCAGATATTTTGAAAACTGTAGGGGGGTTTGGGCAAAATATGACCCATCGCCGTTTTCAGTAATTGGCATATTTCTGTATAAAAAGTCGTAATTTGAAAATGAAAATAGGTGCAGAGAGTCAGAATTCGGCTCAAAAATCACACTCAGGAGTCAAATTTCCGACATTTCAGATATTTTTAAAACTGCAGGGGGGTTTGGGCAAATTATGACCCATCGCCGTTTTCAGTAATTGGCATATTTTCGGTGTAAAATGTCGTAATTTGAAAACGAAAATAAGTGCAGAGAGTCAGAATTCGGCTCAAAAATCACGCTCAGGAGTCAAATTTCGGACATTTAAGATATTTTGAAAACTGCAGGGGGGTTTGGGCAAAATATGACCCATCGCCGTTTTCAGTAATTGGCATTTTTTTCGGCATAAAAAGTAGTAATTTGAAAATGAAAATAGGTGCAGAGAGTCAGAATTCAGCTCAAAAATCACACTCAGGAGTCAAATTTCCGACATTTCAGATATTTTTAAAACTGCAGGGGGGTTTGGGCAAAATATGACCTATCGCCGTTTTCAGTAATTGGCATATTTTCGGTGTAAAAAGTCGTAATTTGAAAATGAAAATAGGTGCAGAGAGTCAGAATTCGGCTCAAAAATCACACTCAGGAGTCAAATTTCAGACATTTCAGATATTTTGAAAACTGCAGGGGGGTTTGGGCAAAATATGACCCATCGCCGTTTTTAGTAATTGGCGTATTTTCGGTGTAAAAAGTCATAATTTGAAAATGAAAATAGGTGCAGAGAGTCAGAATTCGGCTCAAAAATCACGCTCAGGAGTCAAATTTCGGACATTTCAGATATTTTGAAAACTGCAGGGGGGTTTGGGCAAAATATGACCCATCGCCGTTTTCAGTAATTGGCATATTTTCGGTATAAAAAGTCGTAATTTGAAAATGAAAATAGGTGCACAGAGTCAGAATTCGGCTCAAAAATCACACTCAGGAGTCAAATTTCGGACATTTCAGATATTTTGAAAACTGCAGGGGGGTTTGGGCAAAATATGACCCATCGCCGTTTTCAATAATTGGCATATTTTCGATGTAAAAAGTCGTAATTTGAAAATGAAAATAGGTGCAGAGAGTCAGAATTTGGCTCAAAAATCACACTCAGGAGTCAAATTTCCGACATTTCAGATATTTTGAAAACTGCAGGGGGGTTTGGGCAAAATATGACCCATCGCCATTTTCAGTAATTGGCATATTTTCGGTGTAAAAAGTCGTATATCATAATAGATTACTTTGAAACCCGTATCAGGCACTAAACAAAAAATTGGGCTACTCTTATTACAAATTCGCTACTTTTAGACCCTCAGCTCGCTACTTTTAGCAATTTGAATCTAGCAACCCTATACTCGAGGCGTGTGGCATGTTGATGTGTTGGCTGACATGAGGTTATACCTTAGTAAGTGTCCATGTGGTGACGTCACACCTTACCAAGTGTCCATGAGGTGACGTCACACCTTACCCATTAGCAAGCATAAATGAGCTTTAGTTTGGAGCTGATGCTTTTTTGTTTCTTTCACAGGTATGTACTCCGCTGAGATGCACGGCGAGAGGCGGTGGAATGGAGGTGAGGTTAGCCCAGACAATGGTCGTGGTTCTTGTTAGTCGGTGACCAGGGGCCAGATTCACGAAAGCACTTACGCAAGCACTTACGAACCTGTACACCTTTCCTCAATCTTTGACAGCTTTGGTTACATTTATTAAACAGTTTACAAGCATGAAAACTTCCCATTCAGTTGTTGTTATTGTTATAAACAGCCTCCTGGTGCTTCGGAGCTCATTAACTGTTTAATAATTGTAAACAAAGCCGCCAAAGATTGAGAAAAGATGTACAGGTTCGTAAGTGCTTGCGTAAGTACTTTCGTGAATCTTGCTCCAGCACTCCCGGTCGAGTGAGTACCGGGTAATGTAAGGAGTGACGCTTCAAGGACAAGCCTTGAGTGACGCTTCAAGGACATGTCTTTAGTGACGCTTCAAGGACATGCCTTTAGTGACGCTTCAAGGACATGCCTTGAGTGACGCTTCAAGGACATGCCTTGAGTGACGCTTCAAGGACATGCCTTGAGTGACGCTTCAAGGACATGCCTTGAGTGACGCTTCAAGGACAAGGAATGAGACTTGAGGGACAGTGCAGTTCTCATACTCCAGTTACAGTCTTGTGAGAGTATGTTGATTAGTATTGAGAAGGATTAAGAAACCATTGCATCTATTGTAGTGTGTTCCTCCGTCGTAGGGGGGGGGGGGGGAGCAGCGAGGAGTGAGAGCCTCACTCTCACAGAGTTAAGCTCACACTTCACCTCTTACTCTCCAGTTATCACAACGTCATAAAAATGGTGTACTAAATTAGTCGGACGTCACCTAACCGATGGACCCCACGAACAGAACAATTTACAGCCCGTTAATATAACTAGCCGCCACCATTTATAGTACATCGTATTTTGAAGGAAATGTAGATGTTTATCTCTCAGAATGTTCGGTAATATGTTTATTGTTTGTGATGTGTGTCTATGTATGTATTAACACGATGTACTGAACGGGGTGAGAATAGCTTGAGCTACCTCATCCCTTTGTGTGTATTTGACCTCAATAAACTTATTTCAATTTCAATTTCAATTCAATTCGTATTTTGACGTTGGAAATTGTTAGGTCAAAATAAAATGCATTATTCTAGAGGCCAAGTTGCATGGGTTAACCTACAGGTAATTAGTAAGTCAACCTGCACAGCCACAACTACAGGCAGATACAGGTTGCAGATACAAATAAGGAAGTAGGAAGACAGTAATGACTATAAAGAAATTGTGTATTATTAAAGAATGACTTTCAGCGCCGAGGAGAGGGGGGACCTGCTGCCTGGGTAACAGCTTCTCCCCCGAATCAACCTACCCAGGCTTTGCGCCCTGGTGAGGCCACTCCAGACCGACAACCAGAGCGCAACACCATAGTCTCCTGAGACTGATGGATGCCTACTACTACTCTCACAGACATTGCTTGTTATACAGGCGATGAGTCACAATAACGTGGCTGAAGTATGTTGACCAGACCACACACTAGAAGTTGAAGGGACGACGACGTTTCGCTCCGTCCTGGACCATTCTCAATCGACTTGAGAATGGTCCAGGACGGACGGAAACGTCGTCGTCCCTTCAACTTCTAGTGTGTGGTCTGGTCAACATTGCTTGTTATATTAGCAAGTAATTAGTATGTTAGGCAGGTGACTGTTGTTGTTGTGTATGCTTGATGGCTCACAACCACATTCATTACTGTATGACGGGCAGGGCATTGGTAATGAGCGGTGACTCCTGCTTGTGTACGCTAGTGGCGCTGAGGGCGAGGGTCCTCCTCTGCGTGAATGGTGTGTGTGAGTCTCCACGTGGTTCTTAATGACAGGTGCGTCAATGGGGAGCACACGCTGGCTGCTTGATACCTGCTTGATGAGGTTCTGGGAGGCTTGACTTGTGACAGTTTGGTCCACCAGGCTGTTGCTTGAAGCGGCCCGCAGGCCCACATATACCTGCTTGATGGGGTTCTGGGAGTTCTTCTACTCCCCAAGCCCGGCCCAAGGCCAGGCTTGACTTGTGAGAGTTTGGTCCACCAGGCTGTTGCTTGAAGCGGCCCGCAGGCCCACATATACCTGCTTGATGGGGTTCTGGGAGTTCTTGTACTCCCCAAGCCCGGCCCGAGGCCAGGCTTGACTTGTGAGAGTTTGGTCCACCAGGCTGTTGCTTGGAGCGGCCCGCAGCCCCACATATACCTGGTTGATGGGGTTCTGGGAGTTCTTCTACTCCCCAAGCCCGGTCCGAGGCCAGGCTTGACTTGTGAGAGTTTGGTCCACCAGGCTGTTGCTTGGAGCGGCCCGCAGGCCCACATATACCTGGTTGATGGGGTTCTGGGAGTTCTTCTACTCCCCAAGCCCGGCCCGAGGCCAGGCTTGACTTGTGAGAGCTTGGTCCACCAGGCTGTTGCTTGGAACGGCCCGAGCAAATGGCTGTCGGCTTGAGGGGAATGGGGGGGGGGGTGAATGGAATGGAACTATCAGGAGAAAGCGCTAAACTAATTCGACTATACAGCCCTTGGAAGGGGTCAAAATAAGGATTTGGGATGGGACGCGGGGAAGGAATGGTGCCCAACCACTTGGACGGTCGGGGATTGAACGCCGACCTGTATGAAGCGAGACCGTCGCTCTACCGTCCAGCCCAAGTGGCTGGCAGGGAAGGGGGGAGGTTGTCACGTGGTTGTACTGCTCATTGTACTGGCAAAGCCAACCAATGATTTCGCTGATAGATGAAATTGTTTATGTAATAATCTAAGATGAGGTCTGATAAAGACCTTTTGTGCCCTCTGTAATACTTTTTGCGCTACCGCTCACAGGATGAGTATGGGGTGCACAATAAACTAGCCGCCTCCGGCGGCAACAAATCATCAATCAGCCTGGTTGACGTCAGGTGTAGACCGTCGACTTGCTGACTTGGGGCACCAATTACTGTCTCTAATGGTGGTTATATTTAGGGGCAGGGATTAGCTGCGCCCGGCCAGGCTAATGACCGGAGATGAGTGCTTGATGGGCCAGCGCGAGGTCATATTGGCTGGTCGTTAGACTAGTGAGCAATATTGAAGTTACTTTCACAGCGTGAATGTAGTTACTCTGGTTGGCTAGCCAAGCCTAGTGCTAGTTTTGGAAGTTAGGTTCACATTGGGTTAGGTTAGGTTAGGTTAGGTTAGGTTGTTCCCTTTGTCTCCAAGGGAGCCGGTCGGCCGAGCGGACAGCACGCCGGTCTTGTGATCCTGTGGTCCTGGGTTCGATCCCAGGCGCCGGCGAGAAACAATGGGCAGAGTTTTTTTCACCCCTATGCCCCTGTTACCTAGCAGTAAAATAGGTACCTGGGTGTTAGTCAGCTGTCACGGGCTGCTTCCTTGGGGGTGGAGGCCTGGTCGAGGACAGGGCCGCGGGGACACTAAAAAGCCCCGAAATCATCTCAAGATAAGATAAGATGGGGGCTGCGTTCATTTATATTTGGTTGTGATTGTAGTTTGTGAATGAGGCGCCGTAGTGACCACCACAACCTGTCTTGTCCGTACTCCAGGTGACCTGTACTCACCTAATTGTGCTAGGTTATCTTGAGGTTATCTTGAGATGATTTCGGGGCTTATAGTGTCCCCGCGGCCCGGTCCTCGACTAGGCCTCGAACCCCAGGAAGCAGCCCGTGACAGCTGACTAACACCCAGGTACCTATTTTACTGCTAGGTAACAGGGGCATAGGGTGAAAGAAACTCTGCCCATTGTTTCTCGCCGGCGCCTGGGATCGAACCCAGGACCACAGGATCACAAGTCCCGCGTGCTGTCCGCTCGGCCGACCGGCTCCCCGACCGGCAACCCCCTGCTTGCGAGGGTTGAGCTCTGGCTCTTTGGTCCCGCCTCTCAACTGTCTGTCCTAACTGTGTAGGAATACAGGTGGGGGTGAGGGGCAAGGATAGCTACAGACTGAGTAAATAAAGTGAGTTATGATAACTGCCTCTCGGCCAAATATCCACCTTTATTACTCACCTATCCCTGCATCATCCTCTCACCCATCCTCCTGTTTCATTACTCGATTGATGAAGATTAAGCCACCCAAAAGGTGGCACGGGCATGAATAGCCCGTAAGTGGTGGCCCTTTTGAGCCATTACCAGTATCAAGAGCTGATACTGGAGATCTGTGGAGGTGCGACTGCACCCTGCGTGACGGGAGATGTCTCCCGTCTCACATTCATTACTCACATCTCTCCTACAGTTGTTCCTTCTCATCTGTACCTCCTACCCCTCCCACTCATCCCTCCTACCCTCCTCCCATCCCTGACTCACCCACACATATAGAGGATAGTCAGCGCTACTCATCCTGGCTGGAGTGAAATGAAAATAGTTCTTATTTGGTATAAAGAAAGACGGTTCATTTTGAGGGAAGAGTAGTTGTGATGTATTTTAGCCCGACGCTTTCCTCTCTCACCCTGTTCACCGCCGCCCTCGGGATGGCTGCATAATACAGAAAGTGAATTGAATTGCTTTTGAAATAGCAACCTGGTCACACACAGAGATCACACTAACGTGATGCATCAAATGAACACATCCTCAAGGGCCGTGACGAGGATTCGAACCTGCGTCCGGGAGCATCCCAGACACTGCCTTAATCGACTGAGCTACGACAGGGTTAAAAGGGTTGAAACCGAAGTTCTACTGAACTTACTGGATCCCGTAGCCTCTCCGAGGCTCCAGTAAGTTCAGTTGAACTTCGGTTTCAATCCTTTTTAACCCTGTCGTAGTTCAGTCGATTAAGGAATTGTCTGGGATGCTCCCGGACGCAGGTTCGAATCCTCGTCACGGCCCTTGTGGATTTGTTCATTAGCAACCTGGTTTCTCGGTGAGAGACCTGGCGCGGGTGTACTTGCCCATCATTGTCTTTTTGTGAGATGAGGTATAGCTCTTTATGGCCTGTTTACTAGCTCTCTTGTACCTATTGCGTTTACGGGCTCACCATAGCCCGTGCTACTTGGAACTTTTTGTTCCCAGTAGCTGAATCTTTAAACAACAGTCTATTGCGTTATAATTGAACTATTCTGACGTTCCTTGACGAATTTGGCCTTTCGGTTGATGGAGGTGGCTTCCACAACTTCTTTCGTGTCATCCCGATTGACAGAAGAAAATGTATATATGCTGTTGACCAGACCACACACTAGACTGTGAAGGGACGACGACGTTTCGGTCCGTCCTGGACCATTCTCAAGTCGATTGTGACGTCACAATCGACTTGAGAATGGTTCAGGACGGACCGAAACGTCGTCGTCCCTTCACCTTCTAATGTGTGGTCTGGTCAACATACTTTAGCCACGTTATTGTGACTCATCGCCTGCACATGTATATATGCTGGTTAGCATTGTAAACGTGTGGCCACGTCTGTGGTAGAAAATAATAATAATACAAAAATCCCGATTGTTGACCACCCTTACACGGTACGAGTATTTTCTTGCATTTGTTTCTCACCTATATATACTTACCTAAATACACCTGCAAGATCAAGCTTCAGAACCTGGGACCCAGTCTTTCGAGCCTCCGGTTGTTTAATGCCTGTGTCCCTTTGTTCGTGTTCCACCCGTGCTAAATAGTTCGTCTTTGTCCACCCTGTCTATTCTCCTGAGATTGTTGTAGGTGGTTATCATGTCTCATCTTACTCTTCTGTCCTCCAGGGACGTGAGGTTTAGCTCTCCCTTAGCCTTTCCCCGTAGCTCATATCTCTCAGTTCTGGGACTAGTCTGGTGGCAGAACTGTGTGTGTGCGTTAGAGTAGTGGAGTGTAGTGGGTGTGGGGGGTGGGAGTCACTGGAGGATTTGGTCATCACAGGGCATGTGGGTGTCCGGGTGTTGTATTGAGCACTCACTCGCAGTCCAGCCACACCCCCACCACCGCCTGCTTCCACACCCACCACCGCCCACTATCACAGGCACTATAGCTTACATGCCACTGCCTTTTTACTTGCATATCAGGCAAGGTGACTGAAAAAGCCTATAAGAGCTAGTGGAACCTCCAGAGAGAGAGAGAGAGAGAGAGAGAGAGAGAGAGAGAGAGAGAGAGAGAGAGAGAGAGAGAGAGAGAGAGAGACCGAGAGACCGAGAGACCGAGAGACCGAGACCCTGAGACCCTGAGAGCGTGAGACCCTGCCTGCCTGCCTGCCTGCCTGCCTGCTTCCTGCCTGCCTGCCTGCCTGCCTGCCTGCCTGCCTGCCTGCCTGCCTGCCTGCCTTCCTCCCTCTGTAACACATCAACATGGCTTCGGTGAGGGCAAATTTTGCCTCGCAAAATGTCCAAGACTATAAGCCAACCCGTTCACCAGTGTTCGGGAAATATCCATGTATGGTATCCGGGGTGACACATGTAGCTTGACACATGTATTCCAAGAGTGTTGTAGAGAGTGCAGACACTGTAAGTCCTTTACCATGACGTTAACTACAGTACTGTAATTGCATCATTGCCCTTGTAACTTGTTCAGAAATGTGAGTTCATAAAACATTGTAGTTCAGTTTCTGAATACACTTATGACTGTATAGCTTGAGGTTATCTCGAGATGATTTCGGGGCTTAGCGTCCCAGCGGCCCGGTCCTCGACCAGGCCTCCTTTTTGTTACATACACCCCAGGAAGCAGCTGTCTAACTCCCAGGTACCGATTTACTGCTGGGTAACAAGCGCATCAGGGTGAAAGAAACTCTGGGTATGGGGTACTTTGTCACTCACAGGATGGGTATGGGGTCCAATATCACTCACAGGATGGGTATGGGGTCCAGTGTCACTCACAGGATGGGTATGTGTCTCCTAATACCAGAAATAGTTGAAAGATGAGGCTAAGGTTAAGGAACTAGGGCCAGATTCACGAAAGCAGTTACGCAAGCACTTACGAACCTGTACATCTTTTTCTCAATCTTTGGCGGCTTGGTTTCCAATTATTAAACAGTTAATGAGCTCCGAAGCACCAGGAGGCTGTTTATAACAATAACAACAGTTGAATGGGAAGTTTTCATGCTTGTAAACTGCCGTCAAAGATTGATGAAAGATGTACACGTTCGTAAGTGCTTGCGTAACTGCTTCGTGAATCTGGGCCCTGAACGTCGGGCCAATGGGCCACAGGAGACTGGCCCAGTCTCCTGGGCCACAGGAGACTGGGCCCAGGAGTCATAAAGCATTAACTCATCCACTTACGAAACCTGTTCATCTTTCCAAAATCAGGTTCTTTGCTACATTTATTAAAGTTGTGAGCTCCGAAGCGCTACGTTTACAATAGTGACCTTGAGGTTGGGAAGTTTAGAGAGTGATAATGTATTTCATAAATGCAAAACCCAACCGCTATGGTTGGTGAGAGTGGTAGAGGTTTGGGTTAATGTTTGGTGGCCGAGCTCCCAGCTTGTAGGTGTTCAGCCTTTGTGGTGGCGCAAAGCCTGAACACAGGGAGGGGGGGGGATACGTCTGAACATTACAAGTGGTGCCTACCCTTTGTGTAGTGTGACGTCCTGCAGTGTGACATCCTGCAGTGTCACACCCTGCAGTGTGACATCCTGTAGTGTGACACCCTGCAGTGTGACATCCTGTAGTGTGACACCCTGCAGTGTGACATCCTGTAGTGTGACACCCTGCAGTGTGACATCCTGTAGTGTGACACCCTGCAGTGTGACGTCGCTTGGTGCGATGTAAGGTGTATTGGGCCTGGGATGACGTCGACGGAGATGCGCCCCCCCCCCCCACACACTCCTCCCCAGCCATCGTATCTCCCCCAAGAAGGGGCTGCAGGTATTATAAATCTCAGCAGAAACTAGGAGGTCAGCTCCCGGGTTATAAAGGATGTGCGCGGGGTGCATCAACCTTGTGTGTGTTCCCTCGCTTACATGTGCTTGCTGGCTCCGGCCTCGGCCCTGTCTCTCCTCCTCTCAACATCCATTATGGCACTGGCACATGTTTTTATCATCATGTTCACATTTAATTGTGCCTGTTGTGATAGCTTCCACCACTTAGTCTAATTCATGTCACGCGTTGGAGGCTGCTAGCTACTTGGACGAATTCACGAAAGCAGTTACGCAAGCACTTACGAACGTGTACATCTTTCCTCAATCTTTGACGGCTTTGGTTACATTTATTAAACAGTTTACAAGCATGAAAACTTGCCAATCAACTGTTGTTATTGTTATAAACAGCCTCCTGGTGCTTCGGAGCTCATTAACTGTTTAATAATTGTAAACAAAGCCGCCAAAGATTGAGAAAAAGATGTACAGGTTCGTAAGTGCTTGCGTAAGTGCTTTCGTGAATCAGGCCCCTGGACGGTAGAGTGACGGTCTCGCTTCTTGTAAGGGTGGTGTTCAATCCCCCGACCGTCCAAGTGCCTGGGTTGAAGGAAAGATATGGTGCCCATCGTAAATCCTTATTCCCTTGTCATTGCCAAAGTGCAATACATAGTTGTAATGATTTAACGTTTTCTCTTGATTATCTTACATGGTTGACGGCTCTAGCCTGAGAGGTGTGTCTGACAGCTGTATGGGTGGAAGACGATGTAACAAACTAGGCTGCTGTAAGAATTATTCCAGAAGGTTCCAGAAGTTTCGGGTAGGGACCTGACCTCAACAACGCATCTTCCTTCCCATCCCTCTCCCCTCCCTCCTTGACCCTTGTACAGTCCCCCCCTCCCCCCTACCCTTCCATCCCGTCCCTGTAGCTGGCCCGGCCATCATCAAGGAAGCATCGTGGGCGCTACTTTGAAGCAGTAGAGGTACTGGAAGGGAGGCAGGGAATGGAAGAGTGGAGGCTTCCTCTCCCGGGTGGAACGGAAGGTCAACTTGGGCAGTAGGTGGCCGGAAGGGGCGGCCAGGCCTCTGGGACTTGCGACTACCTCATTTGCGTAATGTAATATTGAGGCGAGTACCGCCCCCCCCCATAACTTTGTGGATATATTGGGTATCTGGGAAAGGTGCTCCCTCCCTCACTACCTCCCTCACTCACTCACTCACTCACTCATTCACTCACTCACTCACTGCTTTACTCACTGTCTTGAAGGCAGAGGAGAGACCGGACTTCTGCACGCTCCTGCCCCTTGCCTCGAGGATATATATATATATATATATATATATATATATATATATATATATATATATATATATATATATATATATAATGTGAATACACAGTATGTGTAAGGTGGTCAGAATTGTATTTCACTTCTGTAAATGTACATTAATAACATTATGTAAAAAAAAAACCATACATTTAATACTGTTTATGCAGGACAGGCTTAAATCTGTGTATTTAGGTATGTAGGTTAGAGTAGTATTTTGAAAATTCTACAATTACCTTCTGTGGTTGATTGTGAACTATATCTTTATCAGATCTCTAAGTTTGTCTTTGGAGGACAGAAGTAAATATTTATATGCTGTTTAGCATTGTAAATATGTTGCCACTTGTGTGGTGGAAACACACACACACACACACACACACACACACACACACACACACACACACACATACACACACACACACACACACACACATGGACAAATTTGTGGACCAGGGGGGTCTGACAGGTGAGTGGACAGCGTTCTGGACTCGTAGTTCTAAGGGTCCGGGTTCGATCCCCGGCGATGCAACAACCCACCAAGCAACAGCCTGGTGGACCAAACTCTCACAAGTCAAGCCTGGCCTCGGGCCGGGCTTGGGCAGTAGAAGAACTCCCAGAACCCCATCAAGCAGGTATATGTGGGCCTGCGGGCCGCTCCAAGCAACAGCCTGGTGGACCAAACTCTCACAGTAGAAGAACTCCCAGAACCCCATCAACCAGGTATATGTGGGCCTGCGGGCCGCTCCAAGCAACAGCCTGGTGGACCAAACTCTCACAGTAGAAGAACTCCCAGAACCCCATCAAGCAGATGGCGGAAACAAATGAGCAGAGTTTCTTTCACCCTGATGTCCATGTTACCTAACAGTAAATAGGTACCTGGGAGTTAGACAGCTGTTACGGGCGGCTTCCTGTGTGTGTGTATGTGAGGAAAAAATATAGTAGTAGTTAGTAACAGTTGATTGACAGTTGAGAGGCGGGCCGAAAGAGCAGAGCTCAACCCCCGCAAGCACAACTAGGCGAATACACACACACACACTCACCCCTTCCCTCTCTCCTTTCCCACAGTCAAAAGTGGCAAGCGATCCATTGGCAGATAAGAGGAGAAAGGTCTTAAGTGTGTGTGTGTGGGCAGTGGGTCTAATGCACTAGAGTGGTGCCCTGGTCAAACACCATACAGGGGATACTATGTAAATATGACAAAACCCCCCTTAGAGTTAATGGCGCAGCTCATGACTAATGGTCTAGAGGCGGAGCCCAGGAGCCAGCCAGCACATATACACATGGCCCTAAGTAAATAAACGGGGGAGAGTAGAGAGCAGAGAATTTAAGAGCACTTGAAGTAATCTGAAGAGTTACGATGGTGATTGAGTTTAACGTGTAGTTATGTTGATAATTTTGTGTGTGGGGGCTTTGGTTATGCCTCACTCACTCACTCACTCACTCCTCTTATTCCTAAACACATCTCTGCCCATTTACTCAACCTCCCCCCCCCCCATTCCCACCTAGACCCCAAACACACCCATCCCCTAGACTCAAGCTCCCTCCTTTAATAGTATCTGCATATTGTTATGTAAATCATCTTGTGGCAGGACGGGTCAAATTTGTCCAATCAAGCTGGCCTAGAGAGGCCTGGGGCAGGGTAGCAGGAGAGGGCGCTGCCCCACGTGCTGCTTGCAAGGCCTTCAACATTGCAAGCAACACGTTCTGAACCATTGTGGTTGCAAGTTGTGTTTGTATTGTGGACCTCCAGAGATGGAGGTCGCGGTCCATCGTAAACAAACGTTGAGTCTTTTAATATCGCCTAAATATTAACATTTTTGTCTTCGGGATATTTTTTTCAGGAGTTAAAGTTGTTTTTGTAATTTGACCAGACCACATACTAGAAGGTGAAGGGACGACGACGTTTCGGTCCGACCTGGACCATTTTCAAGTCGATCAAAATCAAGTTATTTTTGTAATTGTGGGTTGGTTACTTTTGATTGTTGTTGTTGTTGTGGTAGTGTTGTGAACCTGAGGCGAGGAAGCTGTGTGGCTGTGTGCGCCATAACTTACCTGGCTAGGCTAGCGAGGGCCGAGCTCTAGCTTCTGGTCCACGCCTCGTAGCTATGCAGTGGAGTGGTGTAGGTCGGTACGCTTCTGTTGAACACAGTTTGGTACGCTGGACACATGTGTCCCATCTATAGGAGGGGCATCTGTGGTCCTACCACCTCTCTCTCACTACCCCTCTTCCACTCTTCCCTTCAAACTCCCCCCTGCCAGCTCCCCTTGCCACCTCCCCCCTGCCACCTTCCCCTGCCACCACCCCTTGCCACCTTCCCCTGCCACCACCCCTTGCCACCTTCCCCTGCCACCACCCCTTGCCACCTTCCCTTGCCACCTTCCCCTGCCACCACCCCTTGCCACCTTCCCTTGCCACCTTCCCCTGCCACCTTCCCCTCACCATTCTTCACGCGCTGACCCTCTCCCGTCTCCATGGCAACCATTAGGCATCTTATGGAAGGGATAAAGATAAATGAATTTGGTCATTTAGAAACAAGGGTGGGGGGAAAGGGGGAGTGTTCAGTGTGTTATACATAACTATGTTCCCGTGAACAGTGAACAGACACAACAGACGGGAGGTACAGAGGCTAATATCTAATTCAATAACTTGTTTCAAAAGTACATATTACAGAGAACAGGAGGGTATGACTTGCTGTATTTGTCAACCGAGAGCTGGTAAGGCGGGGCTCAAGAGTTAACGCTCAACTCTCTTAACACATTTAGGTGATTATGTGGCCCATTGAAAGACCTGATCCACATCAGATTGGAGGTTTGCTGTGCCCTCTATATTGTCTACTGTCAGGGAACTCCTAGTGTCATGTGGAGGGGATGATACGGTACTCTATCTCACAACCCCTCCAGGTATGCTCCTAGTATGCTCCAAGTATGCTCCAGGTATGCTCCAAGTATGCTCCAGGTATGCTCCTAGTATGCTCCAGGTATGCTCCAAGTATGCTCCAGGTATGCTCCTAGTATGCTCCAGGTATGCTCCAGGTATGCTCCTAGTATGCTCCAGGTATGCTCCAGGTATGCTCCAAGTATGCTACAAGTATGCCCCAGGTATGCTCCAAGTATGCTCCAGGTATGCCCCAGGTATGCCCCAAGTATGCCCCAAGTATACCCCAAGTATGCTCCAGGTATGCTCCAAATAGGCCCCAAATATGCTCCAGGTTAACCTTGAGTAGAGAAGAAACAGAGATAATATGATCACAATATACAAGATACTGAGGGAAATAAGCAAGGTGGGCAAGGGCAGTCTCTCTGAGTTGAGAGAAGATAAGACAAGAAGACACAAGTGTCAACTGGAAACGCAAATGACTCAAAGGAATGTAAGGAAGTACTGGTACCCAGCACAGGAGGTGAACAGGTGGAATGGAGTGAAAGAAGTAGTCGTGGAAGCCACCTCCGTCCACAACTCGAAGGTCAGATTCGGCGAAGAATTCGACCGTCAGATTAGTTAAGTTATAACGGAACAGGTACAACAAGGCTAGTAGGCCGGAGACCAAGAGCTAGTCCTCACTCCTCCGTACTCACTCATAGGTGAGTACTGATGCACAGTTACAGTTACAAGGTGAGTACACCCAGGCAAGTGTATACACACACACACACAAATGTAGATATGATAGAGCCTAATAGGCTGAGGAATCTGTACACCAGTTGATTGACGGTTGAGAGGCGGGACCAAAGAGCCAGAGCTCAACCCCCGCAAGCACAATTAGGTGAGTACACACACACACACACACACACATACATACATCCGGGATCCATGAGTCAATGCTCGATCCTGCAAGCACAAATAGGTGAGTACAAATAGGTGAGAACACACACACACACACACACACACACACACACACACACACACACACACACACACACACACACACACACACACACACACACACACACACACACGTAGGACGGTCTTTGTAACTTTTCCATGACATTTTAAATTTAAAATAAAACTGTACCTAACCTTACCAGAAAGGGGATGTGGTGGGGGGGGGGGGGGAAGGACGTGGCACTCCACGTCCCACCCCCCCCCCCCTCATCCTAGGCACAGAAACAGTTTGGGCAGTGTTTCATTTTACCTGAGGCCTCGCTATTCCCGGCAGTAAATAGTTACCTGGGAGTTACACAGCTGTTGTGGCTTGCATCCCGTATGTCTGTTTGTGTACTCACCTAGCTGTTTGTACTCGCCTATTAGCCCTACGACCCCCGTCATTGTAGTCACCGGTTGACTAGTGCTGGATAAACAGGATTGTTATCTTAATATAGTTATAGATAAAATAGATCGGGAGTATATTAAGTAGTCGACGGTGTGAAAGGCGGGGCCCAATAGCTGGATACTGGCAGCACAGGTAGGCTAATACAAGTTTGAGGTGTGTGTGGTAATGGTAGTAACCGCAGACTATAATTACTCTTAATTACCTTTATATATATACTGAGTACGACGGGGCGTAATTAGGACATCGCCACGTGACAGCCAACTTTAAGACATCGCCACGTCCGAGGACGTGTGATGGAGCACCACTTCACTACCACCTCGTATAATATTTTGTTTAGGATATACCTTGTCGTTAACGTGAAAGATGACGGGTCGGCGTCAGCTGACACGGGGCATGGTTGTGTCAACACAGAGTGACGTCACGCACCACTGTGTAAGGATCCGGTTCCTGAACCTTCCAGCCACAAGACCTAGACACAATGTTGACACTGAATCATCCTCCATAATGTTGTTCCTTCATGGTTGGTATGCTCTAGATATACTCCAGGTATACTCCAGGTATACTCTAGCTCGGCTCGCTGGGATAATATGTGCCTCTGTATCATTGCCTTTTGTATTGCATTTGTAACTTTTCTTATCCTGTCTTATCCTTATAGCTTATCCTTATAGGGAGCCGGTCGGCCGAGCGGGCAGCACACTGGACTTGTGATCCTGTGGTCCCGGGTACGATCCCGGGCGCCGGGGAGAAACAATGGGCAGAGTTTCTTTCACCCTATGCCCCTGTTACCTAGCAGTAAAATAGGTACCTGGGTGTTAGTCAGCTGTCACGGGCTGCTTCCTGGGGGTGGAGGCCTGGTCGAGGACCGGGCCGCGGGGACACTAAAAAGCCCCGAAATCATCTCAAGATAACCATCCTCACAATCGACTTGAGAATGGTCCAGGACGGAGCGAAACGTCGTCGTCCCTTCACCTTCTAGTGTGTGTGGTCGGGTCAACATTTGCTTATCCTGGGGTGTCTGGACAAGCAGGCTGTTACACCCAGGTGCTCGCAGTCTGACTTATGAATCACTACTCAAATATCACAATTACTTAAGTCATTAGTAAGTACACCAAGGAAGAGGCGTAAAGATTCAAGGTTGCCAAGTCACCCAGAGAGAGACTGGTGTCATTATAGAGCGGGGGGGGGGGGGGGTTGTGTTTGTGCAACCTGTCTACAGACGAAATACAATACCGTGAAGAACCACCTGGATAGTTATCAAGATATTTGGGATGGTCTGAAAACATATTATTGTTCAAGAGGAACTTTTGTCGTAAACAGATTAGTCTCAAGTTACAACTTTAATATAATAGAAATCGTTAGTTTAAAATATAAAATGTGTATGCTGAAAACGTGATCTTTGAAGATTTTTTTTTTTTTGTAAACGGAATTTCGCGGGCACACAGATAGTTTTCGAATTCCATGTTTCACAAATCGTCAATAATACGTTATATTAACGTAACCAAACCTTAACCTCAAGTGACCTCCTGTTATCTGCTCACTCTCCATGGTTATCCATGGAGAGTGAGCAGATAACAGGACACATAATATAGTGGTGAGAGTTCATCCCTTGAGAGGATCTCCTCCCTTAAGACAGTGTGCTGATCTCCCAGGTAATGTGTGGCTCTTCTCTGTGGGACTTGTCATCTGAACACGGACATTGTGTCGTTGTTGTAGTGGTGGCTCTGTCTCTCTGTGTCTCTCTCTCTGTCTCTGTATCTCTCTGCCTCTCTCTTTGTCTCTCTCTCTCTCTCTCTCGCTTTGTCTCTCTCGCTCTCTCTCTCTCGCTCTCTCTCTCTCTCTCTCTCTCTCTTTGTCTCTCTCGCTCTCTCTCGCTCTCTCTCTCTCTCGCTCTCTCTTTGTCTCTCTCTCTCTCTCTCTCTCTCTCTCTCTCTCTCTCTCTCTCTCTCTCTCTCTCTCTCTCTCTCTCTCTCTCTCTCCCTCCCCCTCCCTCCCCCCCCATGTCGCCAGTCTTCCTGGCCACTTCAGTATAGAGCAACTATAAACTGGACATGACTGCGAGTGCGGGTGTTTCATACACAACAAATGTTGAAGCTTCTCTGCTGCAATCCACTCTTTTTTAATCCTCTTTCTGCGGGTAAAACATTGAGGGCAAGTGTGTGTGTGTGTGTGTGTGTGTGTGTTTACTAGTTGTGTTTACTAGTTGTGTTTTTGCGGGGGTTGAGCTTTGCTCTTTCGGCCCGCCTCTCAACTGTCAATCAACTGTTTACTAACTACTTTTTTTTTTCCACACCACACACACACACCCCAGGAAGCAGCCCGTGACAGCTGACTAGCTCCTAGGTACCTATTTACTGCTAGGTAACAGGGGCACTTAGGGTGAAAGAAACTTTGCCCATTTGTTTCTGCCTCGTGCGGGAATCGAACCCGCGCCACAGAATTACGAGTCCTGCGCGCTATCCACCAGGCTACGAGGCCCCCCTGTGCGTGTGTGTGTGTGTGTGTGTGTGTGTGTGTGTGTGTGTGTGTGTGTGTACGTGTACGTGTACGTGTACTCTACTAATTGTGCTACGAGAGTTGGACTTCAGCTATATACCCTCTTGACCTTTCAATAGCCTGATGCACTTATTTCCATTCCCAAACATCTACATGTTTAAGACTGGTATTAAGTGTTCCCGCTTAATCTCAACCTCTTTGCATATGTGTACATGTGTTTGCCATTACTTTAATGTTTATAATGTCTCTGAGGCTTATTTGGCCACTTCAGCTTCCAGCTCTATGACCCTGTGTATCGCCGCCATGTCAAGCAGTTTCTATAGTCTCGAGATTTTGTATGCGGTTATCATGTCTCTCCTGTTTATTCTCTCCTCGTGACTTTAGGGTTATTTTCTCCAGTTTTTCCTCGTAACTCATACCTCTCACTTCTGGGACTTGTCTGGTAGCGCATTCCTCCAGCTTCGTGTTGTATTTAAGGTAAAGGATGATATAGTATCATTTCCACTTTAATCGAGTGATATCCACTTGTCGAGTGATATCGGAAAGGATAGCACGGGACAAGTTGGTGAGTACTTGTGCTGCAGTGTTGTTACGCAGATTTCTGAAGGTAATTGTGTAGTTATGAACAGGTGTAATGTGGTGGTGTTGATTGAGTGATCTGTGGTGGTTGTGGTGGTGCGGTGGTGGGGTGGTTGTGGTGAGGTGTAGTGGTTGTGAGTGGCTTGTGTGCGTGTTGGGGGTGTTGTGGTGGGGTGTGTGTGTGTGTGTGGGGGGGGGGGGGGACAGCAGCTAGTGTGGCACATGTGGTGATGGTTATCACTGGCTGCACCCCTCCATCCCCATCCCTCCATCCCCTCACCCTCTACAGCCCTTCCCCTCCGCCCCCCCTCACCCTCTACAGCCCTGCTCCCTCCACCCCCCCTCACCCTCTACAGCCCTGCCCCTCCACCCCCCTCACCCTCTTCAGCCCTGCCCCCTCCGCTATCTACTAGTGTTCTGCTAGTATCTGACCTCACCAATACAGTCATTCCACCTTGCCGCCGTCCTTCTCTAAGCCATCTTCCTCCTTCTCGTTAGCTTGCTGCCCAAGCTAACACTTGAGCAGCAGCTCCTCCTGGGCAGCTAACACTTGAGCAGCAGCTCCTCCTGGGCAGCTGACACTTGAGCAGCAGCTCCTCCTCAATCCCAGGGCACCGCCATCGTGTCCTCTCCCAGCTAATTGACTTTCCCTTCCTAGTTATAACCATCTTCATTGTCTCTTCTCTCGTGTTCATTATTTTCTTCTGAGTCTCTTCACATAATCTCTCCTGTTTCCTTTCGTCTCGCTGTTTCCATCTTCCTCTGCTCCAGCTACCACTGTCTCCTTCCTTGAGGGGCAGGAAGGAGGGTGTGTGCTCCAGTGACCAGGTGGGCTGTTGTGTGTGGCGGGTGGAAGATCTCTTTTGATCAGAGACTGAGGTGTTCCTTCTAACGCTAAGCTCTGTGGAGGACACAGTTCTGTGGAGGACACAGTTCTGTGGAGAACACTGCTCTGTGACCCAACAGAAGTTCCGCTGTAGAGTTCTGTGTCCCTTCCTGAAGCGGTCTATTGATATAGATAGTCGTGGTGACTGATGTTTGGTGTGTTGAAAGGGAAAGGTACTAAAGTAGGGTGAAGGAGTACCTTTTAGGAAGAAGGGAGTCATAGTAAGAAAACTACCAGAATGGAGAGAAGAATAATGGCTAGGTTAGTTTTACGGTAGGTTAAAACTAACCTGTCTCACGACGGTCTAAACCCAGTTCATGTTCCCTATTGGTGGGTGAATAGTACTATTGGTGGAGTACTCCAGAATACATGTTGGAGTACCTCAAGGGTGGGTGGTATTAGGTGGCCCTCTCCTGTTCCTCATATATGTAAAAGATGTAACAGAGGAGGTAAGCTCATTCTTATCCACTTTGTTGACGATGAGACGAATCACAACTGGGGAGACCTACAGTACCATACAAGATTAACTACACAATCTCCAGCTGTATACATTCTTTCTGAGACTTATTCCTGGTTGATACCTGGTTGATGGGGTTCTGGGAGTTCTTCTACTCCCCAAGCCCGGCCCGAGGCCAGGCTTGACTTGTGAGAGTTTGGTCCACCAGGCTGTTGCTTGGAGCGGCCCGCAGGCCCACATATCCACCACAGCCCGGTTGGTCCGGCACCCCTCGGAGAAATCTGTAACTAGCTGACATTGTATCTATAAGGTGTGAAGGATTGAAGAAATTGTTTATGTAATAATCTAAGATGAGGTCTGATAAAGACCTTTTGTGCCCTCTGTAATGCTTTTGCGCTACCGCTCACAGGATGAGTATGGGGTGCACAATAAACTAGCCGCCTTCGGCGGCAACAATCAATCCTCGGAGAAAACTATTTAGTTTTCTCTTGGAGATGTCCACGGTTCTTCCGGCAATATTTCTAATACTTGCTAGGAAAGGTTCACTATATGTTGGTACTCGGTCACTTGTTTGGCTGAACGCTGGAGACTACATGTTGGGGATTGTTGAGGCGTAGCCTATGGAAGGAAAACGTGGGAAGATAGTGAAATAGGGGAGAGGTAGGAAGGAATAGGTCGGGAGTGAGGGAAGTGGGATGTATGACCTAGTGACCCAGTAGAGCATTACACCTGTCCACGCTCCCGGATCAGATACACACCTGCTACCACAACACTAGCCACAACACTTGACACTCCCCCTTCTTGCTCTCTGCCACTACACACATCTGTATCTTTAGCCTGTGTGCGTCTCTGCACACACCTGAATCATCTCCACACCTGCCACTACAACACTGCTTTCATACTTGTCGCTTGTTACAGTCACACTGCTTCAGCCACTGTCACTCACTAACGTCAGCCGCTTCTGCAGTGATACAGTGATCGCAGTCACCACACCTACCAGTCGCAGGCACCACAACTACCAGTCGCAGGCACCACAACTACCAGTCGCAGGCACCACACCTGCCAGTCGCAGGCACCACACCTGGTACCACCGACCACCGTCACAAAGCCGTGCCTGTCATTGTTTACACACCTGCTTCCTTCTCTGTAGGTGTAAAACACTCCCCGGGACAGACACAACCACGAGTTGAAACATATACATCCCAAGATACAAAACAATACCTGAATAGTAAATTGCCTATTTTCCTGAGCAAACTCCAAAGCAAATGTCACTTCTAGACCTGGGCCCTATTGAAAGGGAGCCGAGATACTGGAGACAAGTTCAAGTTGAAGTATGTTTGAGATAAGCAATAAATACATCTCAAAGGGATAGAGTAGCTTAGGCTATTTCTACCCCCCCTATACTGGAGACATCCCTGACATATAGACGGGAGCGCTGACATCACTCACCATCATTATCATGTCTGAAAATGTGTTGAATGTAAGATAAGAAAATAGTGACTAGGTTAATACAAACTTCGACCAGGGCGCTCCTGTCTCTCGTAGCTCTTCTACCTCTATGGTGGGGACAGGTAGCCTGCAGCACACGTACAATTCCGATGAAATACACACACACACACACACACACACACACACACACACACACACACACACACACACACACACACACACACACACATACAGATCCCGATAGGCTCAGGAATCTGTACACCTGTTGATTGACGGTTGAGAGGCGGGACCAAAGAGCCAGAGCTCAACCCCCGCAAACACAACTAGGTGAGTACACACACACACACTCCTCGAAATCATTCGATACATATGACCACACATGAATCTTTAGGCTCATGTGTTCATGTGTAAGATGCTGAACCCAAAGAGTGAAGATAAAATGAACCGTCTCCGTCAGGAAACATTCTGTACCCGAAGATGCTGTACTCGCTCCACTACTCTTATTCTCATATCTGACTTTACGATACAAACTGTAGCGCTGTATCTTTCTTTGCAAATGTCATTAATTATAATGAGAGCTTAGCGTCTTTCATAATCCATGGAAGACGCTAAACTCTCAAATTCAAAGTCTCAGTTTGAATTTCTAAGTTTCAGCTCCTGCTCTATTGAAGAAATTTAGACATTTTTAACTGAGACAGACGAGGAGTCACAATAACGTGGCTGAAATATGTTGACCAAACTACACACTAGAAAGTGAAGGGACGACGACGTTTCGGTCCGTCCTGGACCATTCTCAAGTCGATTGTGTAAACCTGGACCATTCTCAAGTCGATTGTGTAAACCTGGACCATTCTCAAGTCGATTGTGTAAACCTGGACCATTCTCAAGTCGATTGTATAAACCTGGACCATTCTCAAGTCAGTTGTGTAAACCTGGATCATTCTCAAGTACTATTGCTGTAAACCTGGATCATTCTCAAGTACTATTGCTGTAAACCTGGATCATTCTCAAGTACTATTGCTGTAAACCTGGATCATTCTCAAGTACTATTGCTGTAAACCTGGACCATTCTCAAGTATTATTGCTGTAAACCTGGACCATTCTCAAGTATTATTGCTGTAAACCTCGTAGAGCTAAAAACCGTATATTATACCGTTTGGAAGATTTATCCCATCAGTTGGTTGTCTGTTGAATAAGTAAAAAACTTCACTAACGGTAAAAAAATAAATCAATACTGTATTTGACTTACAAAAATGGGTTGAATGATGAATTAAAATCAGGGGAGCAAAGAATATGGGTTGGGAATATTCTGTCAAATTAGGTGTGCAAGGGTTTCCAGCGCCCTCTGAATGGCAGGGGCGTCGACACCGGAGCTCTGATTGTGCCCAGTGAACTTGGTAGTTAGTCACCGGATTAGCAACCAGGGGGGGGGGGGATGAAGTCAGTGACCGGGCCTCAGGGGAACATGGATTCCCGGAACCGCCTCGGGTGATAACCGCAAGGAATCTTTCCTGCAGCTCTCTGGTACCTCTGTTCTTCCACATCTGTCACGCACTGGCTCGACAGTGATACCACACCTGCCTCCCAAACCTGCTTCCACACCTGTTTGACGCCACCACTGCTTTTACACCTGCTTACCCGCTGCGTGAAACAGGGGTCACGCCCGGCCGCTCCCACCCCCCAATATAATTACACACCGCGCCCATCCGCCCACGCACCCCACCCCCCCACCCCCTCCCACGGCACCCACTCACCCCCTTCCCAACTCCCCTTCACCTGCCGCTGTGCTCCTGATCACAGACTGATTGCTCCGCTACTCCTCACCGTACTTATTATCTACTGATTGGCAGTTAGTGGGGGTGAGGGGGGGGGGGGTGGTGTTGGCGCCTGGCTTCCTCTTGTTAGTTTACTGATGGACAGTTTGGGGGGGGGGTGTTGTGGTCTTGATAAGATACAAGACGACACCTTGACGTCTTGACACTGCTGTCTATGTCTGCCTGTCCAGATGACAGGCAGACAGAGAGAGCTGTCAAGTGAGGCCAACCAGTGGAGGAGAGGTTTGGTAAAGTGGGGTAGGAATGGTGAGAGAGCAGTTGATGGTGATGGTTGTTTGTGGTGATGGTGATGGCAGTTGTGGTGGCGGCTGGTCAACAAAGGTAGGTGTGTGTGTGTGTGTGTGTGTGTGTGTGTGTGTGTGTGTGTGTGTGTGTGTGTGTGTGTGTGTGTGTGTGTGTGTGTGTGTGTGTGTGTCTCCAGCAGCCTAATAACACTTGAGTGACTGGAGGGAGCAGCGGTGTCTCAGAGGCCGCTTATGGTGTAGGTGGCTATGCTCCGGGTCTTCCGTCTATGCTCCTCTACGCTCCTCAACGCCGCCTTTTCCTGTCATTTTCTTCATGCGCTTCCGTTTCATCGCGGCCACTTTCCTGGGCTTCCTCCAGTGTCTTCTTGCACTCCCTTCCTCCTCCTCCTCCGTCGTCGGCGGTGGCAGGGGTAGGGGGAGGGGGGGGGGGTGTTAGTGGCATAGCTGCCACATATCTCTTGTGTTGAGAGGCAGCGCGTTGCTCAGTAATGGCCCTTCCTAAAATGTACGACGGACACCCGCATCACCAAGATTACCTGATCTCCCTATCCCCTATCCACCCCATCTCTCTTTTTACCTACCGCTCTACGCCTTCTTTAGCTCTCTGTGTCCCCTTGACCTCTTTCTGTCCTCCCCCTTATCTACCCCTGGCTCCCTGATCTACGTCTATCACCCTCTGATATATATCTATCCCTCCATCCCCTGATCTTCCTCGATCCCCTACGCTCCTGACCTCCCTCTGTCCTCCCCCTTACCTACCGCTGTCCTCTGATCTATCCCCTGGCTCCCTGATCTACGTCTATCACCCTCTGATATATATCTATCCCTCCACCCCCTGATCTTCCTCGATCCCCTATCCTCCTGTTTATCCTCTGTCCTCCGAGACTTTGTTCACTGGTCATGTCTAGACGAGGAAGTCGACGTTAGACAAGGGGAATGGCTTGCTGGTATTATCGTGAGAAGACTGAAATAGGGAGCCGGTCGGCCGAGCGGACAGCAAACTGGGCTTGTGATCCTGTGCTCCCGGGTTCGATCTCGGGCGCCGGAAAGAAACAATGGGCAGTTTCTTTCACCCCTATGCCCCTGTTACCTAGCAGTAAAAAATAGGTACCTGGGTGTTAGTCAGCTGTCACGGGCTGCTTTCTGGGGGTGGAGGCCTGGTCGAGGACCGGGCCGCGGGGACACTAAAGCCCCGAAATCATCTCAAGATAACCTCAAGATAACCTCAAATTAAGGTTTGGAAATTGGTGTAGGTAGGCTGTCGTTGTGAGGGAAGGTAGATTAGGTAGAGAGGGAAGTGCGTTTGTAAGGTAAAGTAGATGCGACCACTGTATGCATTCACTGAAAATACAAAAATAAAATCTGCCACTTACGGGTTATTCATGCCCGTGCCACCTCCTGGTTGACTTAATCAATTAATCAATCGGGAAAATAGAGCTTGAATACCTGCCTACCTAATGTTGTTGGTTCCAGGAATCAATATCCCCTACTACTCGGTCTCTGACCAGGTCTCCTGGGTGGTGATTTGGTCAAGCAGGCTGTTAGACGCCGCGGTTTGCAGTATGACGCATTGATTAGGACACCGTTGGAGGCGTCCCTCAAGGTTACCTCTCGGCTCCCTGATTGTTTACTTGACTGGTGTTTATATTATATACAAACCCACATACAGGCGACGAGTCACAATAACGTGGCTGATGTATGTTGACCAGACCACACACTAGAAGGTGAAGGGACGACGACGTTTCGGTCCGTCTTGGACCATTCTCAAGTCGATTGTGACTTGAGAATGGTGATTGTAGAGGAATCGTGAAGATTAGTGGGAAGGATTGTGAAGATTAGTGGGAAGGATTGTGAAGATTAGTGGGGAAGATTGTGGAGATTATGGCGTTGTAAAGCCTTTGGAAAAGTGTAAAGGAATTGATAAACGTGTAAATGGATCGATAAAGATGTGCAGGGATTTAATTTGTGTAATAATCTAAGATGAGGTCTCATAAAGACCTTTTGTGCCCTCTGTAATGCTTTTTGCGCTACCGCTCACAGGATGAGTATGGGGTGCACAATAAACTAGCCGCCTTTGGCGGTAACAATAACAAAAAGTGTACCAACAGAAGCATAAGTCTTGCTCCTATCCATCAAGGATGGCATACGTGGTCCAGTAGGAACACCGGACTTGCTCCTATCCATCAAGGATGACATACGTGGTCCAGTAGGAACACCGGACTTGCTCCTATCCATCAAGGATGGCATACGTGGTCCAGTAGGAACACCGGACTTGCTCCTATCCATCAAGGATGGCATCCGTGGTCCAGTAGGAACACCGGACTTGCTCCTATCCATCAAGGATGGCATCCGTGGTCCAGTAGGAACACCGGACTTGCTCCTATCCATCAAGGATGGCATCCGTGGTCCAGTAGGAACACCGGACTTGCTCCTATCCATCAAGGATGGCATCCGTGGTCCAGTAGGAACACCGGACTTGCTCCTATCCATCAAGGATGGCATACGTGGTCCAGTAGGAACACCGGACTTGCTCCTATCCAAGTTAGAATATACTTAGTCTGGTTTCCTCAATAAGATCCAGTCCAGTGCTTGGGGTTGAAGCCAAAATTAATTCGGATCTGCCAAGTTTGGCCAGAAGAGGTCGTGTGTGTGTGTGTGTGTGTGTGTGTGTGTGTGTGTGTGTGGGAGGAGGACTCTCGCTAGGATACCCGCCGTGGTGCCTGGACCATCTCGCCAAGACTCCTTCAACTTATTGATCTGTCTCCTCCCACACTCCTTACACCCCCTCCCTCCCTCCCTCCCTCCCTCCTACTATTACTACTAGTACTCTCACTCCTGTTGTCACCCCCTGTTGTTGCTCTCACTCCTGTTGTCACCCCCTGTTGTTGCTCTCACTCCTGTTGTCACCCCCTGTTGTTGCTCTCACTCCTGTTGTCACCCCCTGCTGTTGTCACCTCCTGCTGTTGTTCTCATTCCTGTTGTCACCTCCTGCTGTTGTTCTCATTCCTGTTGTCACCTCCTGCTGTTGTTCTCACTCCTGTTGTCACCCCCTGCTGTTGTTCTCACTCCTGTTGTCACCTGCTGCTGTTGTTCTCACTCCTGTTGTCACCCCCTGCTGTTGTTCTCATTCCTGTTGTCACCCCCTGCTGTTGTTCTCACTCCTGTTGTCACCTGCTGCTGTTGTTCTCACTCCTGTTGTCACCCCCTGCTGTTGTTCTCACTCCTGTTGTCACCTGCTGCTGTTGTTCTCACTCCTGTTGTCACCCCCTGCTGTTGTTCTCCTGTTGTCACCCCCTGCTGTTGTTCTCCTGTTGTCACCTCCTGCTGTTGTTCTCACTCCTGTTGTTGCTCCTTGCAGGAAAGTGTGTAATAGTTCTCTTGAACACTTCAACTTCTGTACCAGCGATATTTCTTATGTTTCTTGGGAAGATGATGAATAGCCGGGCCTCTGTGATCTCCATACACAGTTCTCTGATTGTACCTACGGCCACGGCACTCTTCACCGGGTCTGTAGTTTGATAATGGAAATATTGAAATGGAAATTCGAGGAGAGAAAAAGAAAGCAGTCATGACATTAATCTATTAATGGCTCTCGAAGGGCGGGGACTTAGGAACTGACGCTCGACCGTGCTAACACATCTGCCTTGAGGTTAGTACATCGTCTAGGCTAGTACACACGCACTAAAACCAATAATTGGTAATTAGTTGTGTGTTTGGGGGTGAGAGTTTGGCCAGAGGCCAGGCGTCCGGGAGCATCCATCACCGCGTGGGCTTCACTTCCGGCCATATAGTGTGTTGGGGAGGAGGAGGAGGTGGGCACTAGCTTCCGCTGGAGACCATTAACCGGCCTCCATCACCGCTAGGGGTGAGGTGAGGGGGCGCCTCCCCCCATAGCCCCCACAGGGCCCCCCATAGCCTCTTGTTTACATGCTTGCTCTCCTCCCCCTTCCCTCTACTTCCTTCTTGACTGCTTTCCGCCCCTCTCCATCCCTCCTTCAACATCTGTTCTTCCAGGTTCCTTCTCACTAATTCTCGCTCCATGTCAGTTCTTCCTAATTCCCCTGTTTGCCTCTCTTTCCATTTTGGCTTTAGTTCAATGTTCGTCTCTTCTAATCCACTCCTTTCCATCTAAAGTATTTGTTAAATGCTGCGCAAAATGTCGTCCGTGTCTTTGGACTGACCCAGATGTGTGTTTATAGCAGTCTGGGGGTACAAATGTTCCCACTACCCCTGGCTGCTCTCACCCTTGGTGCTCACCTTGTCCTGGTGAGGGGGATAGCATCCTCCGACGACGCAGAGGGTTATCTGTGTGGTTTATAAAGTACCTTCTAGAATGCACCGTGCTACGGGCTCACCATAGCCAGTGCTACGGGCTCACCATAGCCCGTGCTACTTAGAACTTTGTGTTCCTAGTAGCTGAATCTTAAACCACAATGCACCGTGTTGTCCTCTTGGGTCGACAGAACCCTATTTCTTCAGGTTTGATCCTACCTGTTTGGACGTCAAGCAGAGTTTGCATACTTAGTCCAAAGGTTTTAGACCAATATTGTTTATACTTTCCAATGGTTCCTATTGGTTGCGGCGCCAGGTAAATTGTCGATCAATCAGGCGTGGTCGTGTCCCCACCCCGCCTGCTGGCGCGGGGAGTGACACACACAGAACAGGTATGAAAACATCACCCGGGTCCCCCTGTTATGACGTTAGTCTGCTGCACCCGACTCTAGCCATTTAACCCCCCTAGTGACCTATCTTGAGGTTACCTTGAGGTGCTTCCGGGGCTTTAGTGTCCCCGCGGCCCGGTCGTCGACCAGGCCTCCTGGTTGCTGGACTCATCGACCAGGCTGTTAGATGCGGCTGCTCGCAGACTGACGTATGAGTCACAGCCTAGTTGAGACTCATACGTCAGGCTGCGAGCAGCCGCGTCTAACAGCCTGGTTGATCAGTCCAGCACCTAGTGGAAGGCTGCGGGACTTGGTATGATCCAAAGACAGCTTGTTCGCCAGACCGATGCTTTACTGGGGTGCTGTTGTCGCGGTCCCTCCAGGAGAACTGTTGACCAGACCACACACTAGAAAGTGAAGGGGACGACAACGTTTCGGTCCATCCTGGACCATTCTCGAGTCGATTATGCAACATATATCATATGTCGCATATTTCAGCCACATTATTGCGAATCATCGTCTCCATGAGAACAGTTCCTAACACTTCTCTTGTATTAGTAAGTTACCAGAGTACATATTATGATAACTTTAAGATAGTAACTTAAGATGGTAACTTTAAGATGGACCAAACTCTCACAAGTCGAGTCTGGCCTCGGGCTGGGCTTGGGGAGTAGAAGAACTCCCAGAACCCCATCAACCAGGTATGGTAACTCTCCTCATCTGTGGAGTAGAGTAGGCTCCGGCTCCTATGGTTATTGTACCTCTTGCCATACTATACTTTAGTCTTGAAGTCCCCGGGCAAGTCCGGGTGGTGGGGCGGGCAGACCCGGCAGGAGACCCGGCAGGAGACCCGGCACCACCACTCGCGTCACACCACCATCATGTCAACCCTTTACAAATACCTTCAACAAATATTGACCTTAAATCCGCGTCTTCCGCTGTTTGACCCCCAATAAGCCGCCCATTGAACAAACAGCCTCGTTTAGCCTTTACACCTAATGGTCCTTTGACTTTATATCATTTGTATGTAATAATATACAAATATTATAATAATTATATTATAACAATATTATTATTATTGTTATTATTTAGGAAAATATTAAAAAAAAACATTGAACATTTAAAGGGAGTGTTGGTTGGGTCCATCATGACTGATAACATTCGTCTTGCTTCATGAGGCAACTGGAGTGGGAGACTGTTTGTGGGTACTCAACTAGTTGTGCTTGCGGAGGTTGAGCTTCGGCTCTTTGGTCCCGCCTCTCAACTGTCAGTCAACTGGTGTACAGGTTCTTGAGCCTATTGGGCTCTATCATATCTACATTTCAATGTGTGTATAGAGGTTTGCCTCCACCACATCACTTCCTAATGGACTCTGACACTGAAAAAAAATATTTCTAATGTCTCTTTGGGTCATTTGAGTATTCCATTTTCACATGTGTCTCCTTGTGCAACTATCAATTCCCCCTGAGAATTTTGTATGTGGTAATCATGCCTCCTCTAATTCTTCCATCTTCCAGTGAGATAAGGTTTAATTCCACTAATCTGTTCTCGTAGTTCATAACCCTCAGCTCTGGTACTAGTCTGGTGGCATATCTTTGAACCTTCTCTAACTTCGTCTTGTGCTGGACTAGACACCGACTCAAAGCTGTATCTGCACATTCCAGGATTTATCTTACATATGTGCTTTACAAGATTTCAAATGATTCCTTACACATGTTTTTCAAGGCAGTTTTAATGTTGGCTAACCTAGCATATGCCGCTGATGATATCCTTTTCCTGTAGACTCCAGGGGTGATATCAACCCCCCAGATCTTTCTCACTTCCTGTTTGTTAAAGGATTTCATATCCCTATTGGAACCTTGTAGTTGGCCTCATACTCCCCACATCTATTTTCATTACACTTGTTTGAGTTAAACTCTAGTAGCCACTTGTTGGACCATTGCTTCAGTTTGTCCAGATCATCTTGTAGTCTCTTGCTGTCCTCTGTCTTAATTCTTCTCATAATTTTAGCATCGTCAGCAAACATTGAGAGGAATAAGTTAATACCCTCTGGAAGTGTGTGAGTGTGAGGGTGAGTGTGAGGGTGAGTATGAGGGTGAGTGAGTGATGGTGAGTGTGAGGGTGAGTATGAGGGTGAGTGTGAGGACAGGTGTGTGAGGATAAGGAGGGTCAGTAGCTCTGCTGACCGCTATAATACGAGTGACGTCAGTTCTGGCATGGGCGTTGGCTGGCCATCCAGTGCTCAAGTGGGCGAGGTCGTCTTGTCGTGGGCGGGGTTGTGGTGAAGGGTTTGGGGTCGTGTTGAAGTGGGCGAGGTCCTGGTGAAGTGTGTGCTGGTAATGTTGATGTGGGCGGGGTGGTGGTGGTGTTGTGGGCGGGGTGGTGGTGGTGTTGTGGGCGGGGTGGTGGTGTTGGTGTGGGCGGGGTGGTGGTGGTGTTGATGTGGGCGGGGTGGTGGTGTTGTGGGCGGGGTGGTGGTGGTGTTGTGGGCGGGGTGGTGGTGGTGTTGTGGGCGGGGTGGTGGTATTGAGACAGGCAGCAGCCGACCTAATATACCCTTCACAATATGATATAACCAAGGTGTCACTTGTATAACTGCTATAAGCTCTGACAGTGGTATAACATTATCAGAGGCAGGAGGCCCTGTTGATCATATCTAAGTTGCCTCTAAGTCACTGGTGACCATTTTCGGTCACTCATTCACTTACTAACCAGACTCAGCTGTGCTTAACCCGACTGATTGGGGCATGGTGCGCGTCGTGGATCACGGCGCACCATTAGAACATAGATGACAGGGTTGTTTACGACAAGGGTGGGTACACCAGACCATTTCTCACTGCCTTTCCCACTCCGGTCTTCCGGGCGTGGGTTCGAATCCCACTCCTGACAACTTATTTGGGGGTGGGTGGGGGGAGGGGGTAGACATAGCCTAAGCTACTCTATCCCTTTGAGATGTATTTCCTTTTTGTCTCAATAAACATACTTGAACTTGAACTGCATCTCCTTTCCCGTAGCTCATATTAATTAACTTATACTATAGCTTATATATACTTATACCTTATACTACTAGCGTTCCCTGCAACACAACCCACCAAAGGGTTTACATCCATGTCCCAGTTACAGCAACCCGCACTGTACCGGGATGGTTACAGTGCTGGTACAGACACGAGTCTGAACCAGGCAAGCAAATTGGTGATAGAAAAAGCGACCGTCAGCAAAGTTTGGGTAATCAGCTCTGAATCAATAGAGTGGTTGTGTTGTTTCGTAATTGTATTGTTGTATGACTGTAGTGTATGGCTGTTGTTTCGTAATTGTATTGTTGTATGACTGTAGTGTATGGCTGTTGTTTCGTAATTGTATTGTTGTATGACTGTATTGTATTGACTGTATTCTTGTGTTCCTCTCTCTCTCTCTCGCTCTGACGGATTGCAAGAGTGTTCCATGTCGTCCTGGGAAGAGAGATGTAGACCTTGTATTTGACCCTCTTCCCGCCAAACACACACCGAAACTACGACGTTGGTACAATGTTCGAACAAGTTTTAACACCTCCAAACCAGTTATAACAACCAATATAGCAAGTTGTAACAACGTTCTAATACGTCATAAACACGTTAAGCCAAGATGTAGCAACTTTATTACAAGTTGTAACAAGCGGAAAATAGAGACAGTTTCGGTTTGTGTTTCCAGGGTTGGGCTCAGGAAGATGTGATCTCTCTCTCTCGAGCATTAAAATATGCAACTCCTTTCAAGGAAGAGATGTTACCCCTCCAGTTCCCAAGGAAGATTTTTTTTTAAAGGGATATTCTTGCGCGGGCCCTAAGCCTCTGGCTGGCCCACTAAGTGTTGCTTGTTTCTGTTTTACTTGGGCGGAGTATGAGTATTTATGACTCGTATGGTCGCTTCAGTAAGATTTTGCCATGTGTGTTTAACAACTTCTTCTGCTCCCCAAGGAAGATAGTTCAACCACTTGGGCTGGGCGGTAGAGCGACGGTCTCGCTTCATGCAGGTCGGCGTTCAATCCCCGACCGTCATCAAGTGGTTGGGCACCATTCCTTTCCCTCTTCCCATCCCCAATCCTTATCCTGACCCCCTTCCAAGTGTTATATAGTAGTAATGGCTTGGTGCTTCCCCCTGATGGTTCCATTCCCCAAGGAAGATGTGTGTGAGAGAGACGGCTCGTGTGTAGAGACGACGGCTCGTGTGTAGAGACGACGGCTCGTGTGTAGAGACGACGGCAGGGCTCGTGTGTAGAGACGACGGCAGGGCTCGTGTGTAGAGACGACGGCAGGGCTCGTGTGTAGAGACGACGGCAGGGCTCGTGTGTAGAGACGACGGCAGGGCTCGTGTGTAGAGACGACGGCAGGGCTCGTGTGTAGAGACGACGGCAGGGCTCGTGTGTAGAGACGACGGCAGGGCTCGTGTGTAGAGACGACGGCAGGGCTCGTGTGTAGAGACGACGGCAGGGCTCGTGTGTAGAGACGACGGCTCGTGTGTAGAGACGACGGCAGGGCTCGTGTGTAGAGACGACGGCAGGGCTCGTGTGTAGAGACGACGGCTCGTGTGTAGAGACGACGGCAGGGCTCGTGTGTAGAGACGACGGCAGGGCTCGTGTGTAGAGACGACGGCAGGGCTCGTGTGTAGAGACGACGGCAGGGCTCGTGTGTAGAGACGACGGCAGGGCTCGTGTGTAGAGACGACGGCAGGGCTCGTGTAGTGATACCTGAGCGAGAGGGCTCACGATCCCCTGTGAAACTTCTTTTAAGTGTTGCTGGAGGCTGGAGGGACGTGGCGTTTACCACACTATAAATTTTGTCAGCAAAACATAGTTGCCCGAAGCGTCTCCCTGGGGGAGAAACGGATTTGCAATTCTGCACCTGGCATTCCAACCCGAGCGGGTGAGGAAGGTATAGTCGCCTAGTTGTGCTTGCGGGGGTTGAGCTCTGGCTCTTTGTTCCCGCCTCTCAACCGTCAATCAACTGGTGTACAGGTTCCTCAGCCTATTGGGCTCTATCATATCTACATTTGAAACTGTGTATGGAGTCAGCCTCCACCACATCACTGCCTAATGCATTCCACCTGTTAACTACTCTGACACTGATTAACTACTCTGACACTGATTTTTTTTGTTTAACATCTCTGTGGCTCATTTGGGTACTCATTTTACACCTGTGAGAGAGAGAGAGAGAGAGAGAGAGAGTGTGTGTGTGTGTGTGCCTATCTTTCTCCCTCCCACGCACGCAAAGAGCCAGACTCCCACACATTCCAGACTCATTTATTCCCCAATCCGGTCCCCTCCCCCACCCAATCTCTCTCTCCAGTCTCCCCCACCACCAGTAGTAGCCCCCTCCCCTCCCCCCCCAGTCTTACTCCTCGTCACCAGGCCAATTTACTCAGCTTATCCCAAATGATTATTCTTTAACGGCTCAATTTTTCTCGCGAAATCGACGCAATTTCGTTCACAAATCCGGCTAATATCGATCTTTTAATCGGAGTCCAGTTTTCCGTTTGCCACTCACAGCCGTCCGTGATTTCACATTTTTCTGATCCACTTTATCTCGACTGCAGAATTGGTTTACAAATTTTATTATTCAAGCACTAATTGGCTGTTGTGATTGGGCCTAATTCGTCTATCACATTAATCCTCATAAATGTCCACTAATCTACCGCGATTATTAGTCATTTTGTGTAATCAACTGCAGTGTGTTTCATCAATTACGGTCGCAACCAAATTAGTTTACTTTGACCTGACGGCTCAGTGGACAGCGCTCGGGATTCGTAGTCCTAAGGTTCCGGGTTCGATCCCCGGCGGAGGCGGAAAGAAATGGGCAGAGTTTCTTTCACCCTGATGCTCCCTATTCACCAGACAGTAAATAGATACCTGGGAGTTAGACAGCTGCTATGGTCTGCTTCCTAGGGATGTGTAACAAAAAGGAGGCCTGGTCGAGGACCGGGCCGCGGGGACGCTAAGCCCCGAAATCATCTCAAGATAACCTGACGGGTGTGATCCAATAGCGAGTAGAGTGGTGGCGATCTTGCTTCCCATCCTCGAGGGAGCATTACAGCATTGATAATAAACCGACGCTTGGGCACCATTCAAGGTGAAATTTACACTTGAAATACAGCTGTGTCTGGGGTACAAGTGACAGGATGAACAACCAGCGGGTTTTCTTCCTATTGGGGAGTGTTGTACATACTGCTATGGCGGTGTGTCCACTCACAGGATGAGTGACGCTGCCCAATACTGTCACTATGGCGGTATGTCCACTCACAGGATGAGTGACGCTGGCCAATACTGTCACTATGGCGGTATGTCCACTCACAGGATGAGTGGCGCTGCCCAATACTGTCACTATGGCGGTGTGTCCACTCACAGGATGAGTGGCGCTGCCCAATACTGTCACTATGGCGGTGTGTCCACTCACAGGATGAGTGGCGCTGCCCAATACTGTCACTATGGCGGTGTGTCCACTCACAGGATGAGTGACGCTGCCCAATACTGTCACTATGGCGGTGTGTCCACTCACAGGATGAGTGACGCTGCCCAATACTGTCACTATGGCGGTGTGTCCACTCACAGGATGAGTGGCGCTGCCCAATACTGTCACTATGGCGGTGTGTCCACTCACAGGATGAGTGGCGCTGCCCAATACTGTCACTATGGCGGTGTGTCCACTCACAGGATGAGTGACGCTGCCCAATACTGTCACTATGGCGGTGTGTCCACTCACAGGATGAGTGGCGCTGCCCAATACTGTCACTATGGCGGTGTGTCCACTCACAGGATGAGTGGCGCTGCCCAATACTGTCACTATGGCGGCGTGTCCACTCACAGGATGAGTGGCGCTGCCCAATACTGTCACTATGGCGGTGTGTCCACTCACAGGATGAGTGACGCTGCTCAATAAACTCTACCCTCGAGGCAAAATTTTAAAAAAATATATAATATAATTTTCTCATCGATACATCGAGCCATTGTGATTTCTTTGTGAAATTGTGTATAATGTTTCCTTCGGGAATCTTAAGTTTCAATATAAACAAGAGGACGATTGCCGTGACAAACATTGTGTTTAATGCAAGACGATTGGAATAGCTCTGGTATTCACCATAACTAACATACAGTAATGCTAAACTAGAAGCTAACTAGCAAAACCTGGAACTTACACAGAAAAAGATTATAAACTAAAGACAAAGTTCAGAGACAAAACTTAACTACTCACAAAACATAAGAAAATACAACACTTAACTTACCTAAACTGACGTAACAAAGTATTTAATAATACTCACCGTTAACAACCAAGACTTATTGGAACATTACAATTATGACCTGAATGATTAACAAAAACTTATGTAAAAACAAAAATTAAATCAAATAACAAATTACCAATTGGACATATTATACAAAACACAAATATTTCACAATAAATAACAACAAACACTATAGTGGGTATGTCATATAAGGCACATATAATTATAAGACACATTAATGTGGAGTCACTCTACGTGAGCACCGAACTTACAATGAGGGAGAACTATACCAAAAAATATATATATAATGACGTATGCATGAAACCAAGCCTTAGTAGAGTATATGGAGGGGTAGCGAGGGGGCCAGAGTGAGGAGGGGTGTTGAGCTGTTAGCAGTGTCGGGTTGCCTGTTTAATGGCCTCCATGTGGGTGCCAATATCAGCCCCCCCTTGCCTCACGCTGGCACTTCCTCACCGTGAGACTACCTATACTGGCACTCTTTACCATCGTTTCACTCTGCCTCTGCCTCAACCTGCTACTGTAGAACACATTGTACACAAGACCTATGACTTCAACCACCACTTCCATAACTCTTCCCGCTCCCGCCTCTTGACTAGTAAGTAGTGATAATAATAGTAAGAGAGTAGGAGCGATAAAGATAAGAAGTAGAGGTGAGGGGGGTGGCCGCGGGTAGGAGTGATACCCTTGGCCGTGTTGATGACTATGTGATGTTTGTCCAGAGGGTTCCCTCGAGGGGTGGCCTGGTCTCTGGGGGCCAGGCACGGTCACTACCCCGGCCTCCGGGGCGGGGCACGGTCACTACCCCGGCCTCCGGGGCCAGGCACGGTCACTAGCTCGGTCTCTGGGGCCAGGCACGGTCACTACCCCGGCCTCCGGGGCCAGGCACGGTCACTAGCTCGGTCTCTGGGGCCAGGCACGGTCACTAGTCTGGTCTCTGGGGCCAGGCACGGTCACTAGCTCGGTCTCCGGGGCCAGGCACGGTCACTAGTCTGGTCTCTGGGGCCAGGCACGGTCACTACCCCGGCCTCCGGGGCCAGGCACGGTCACTAGCTCGGCCTCCGGGGCCAGGCACGGTCACTAGCTCGGTCTCTGGGGCCAGGCACGGTCACTAGTCTGGTCTCTGGGGCCAGGCACGGTCACTACCCCGGCCTCCGGGGCCAGGCACGGTCACTAGTCTGGTCTCTGGGGCCAGGCACGGTCACTACCCCGGCCTCCGGGGCCAGGCACGGTCACTAGCTCGGTCTCTGGGGCCAGGCACGGTCACTAGTCTGGTCTCTGGGGCCAGGCACGGTCACTAGCTCGGTCTCTGGGGCCAGGCACGGTCACTAGTCTGGTCTCTGGGGCCAGGCACGGTCACTAGCTCGGTCTCTGGGGCCAGGCACGGTCACTAGTCTGGTCTCTGGGGCCAGGCACGGTCACTACCCCGGCCTCCGGGGCCAGGCACGGTCACTAGTCTGGTCTCTGGGGCCAGGCACGGTCACTAGCTCGGTCTCTGGGGCCAGGCACGGTCACTAGTCTGGTCTCTGGGGCCAGGCACGGTCACTAGCTCGGTCTCTGGGGCCAGGCACGGTCACTAGTCTGGTCTCTGGGGCCAGGCACGGTCACTAGCTCGGTCTCTGGGGCCAGGCACGGTCACTAGTCTGGTCTCTGGGGCCAGGCACGGTCACTAGCTCGGTCTCTGGGGCCAGGCACGGTCACTAGTCTGGTCTCTGGGGCCAGGCACGGTCACTAGCTCGGTCTCTGGGGCCAGGCACGGTCACTAGTCTGGTCTCTGGGGCCAGGCACGGTCACTAGCTCGGTCTCTGGGGCCAGGCACGGTCACTAGCTCGGCCTCCGGGGCCAGGCACGGTCACTAGCTCGGTCTCTGGGGCCAGGCACGGTCACTAGCTCGGTCTCTGGGGCCAGGCACGGTCACTAGTCTGGTCTCTGGGGCCAGGCACGGTCACTAGCTCGGTCTCTGGGGCCAGGCACGGTCACTAGTCTGGTCTCTGGGGCCAGGCACGGTCACTAGCTCGGTCTCTGGGGCCAGGCACGGTCACTAGCTCGGCCTCCGGGGCCAGGCACGGTCACTAGCTCGGTCTCTGGGGCCAGGCACGGTCACTAGTCTGGTCTCTGGGGCCAGGCACGGTCACTACCCCGGCCTCCGGGGCCAGGCACGGTCACTAGTCTGGTCTCTGGGGCCAGGCACGGTCACTAGCTCGGTCTCTGGGGCCAGGCACGGTCACTAGTCTGGTCTCTGGGGCCAGGCACGGTCACTAGCTCGGTCTCTGGGGCCAGGCACGGTCACTAGTCTGGTCTCTGGGGCCAGGCACGGTCACTAGCTCGGTCTCTGGGGCCAGGCACGGTCACTAGTCTGGTCTCTGGGGCCAGGCACGGTCACTAGCTCGGTCTCTGGGGCCAGGCACGGTCACTACCCCGGCCTCCGGGGCGGGGCAGGGCCACGGGCATGACCTCCGGGGCGAGGCAGGGCCACGGGCCTGACCTCCGGGACGAGGCAGGGCCACGGGCCTGACCTCCGAGGGGAAGGGTCAACACATACACATACCATAGCTAATTAAATTACAACAATTAGTTGAGCCCGTCCTCGTGAGGTTAGGTTACGACCCAACACAGCCAGTTGCGGCCGGATACGCTCTGGTCGTTCCTTAATGCTCAAATTGCTCAAATGTACCTTTATTATCAATTACCTTTTTGCCATTTATATTGTAATGTCATTTATATACACGTGTAGGCTGCCGTATGTGATTATTTTCTATATTATTGTCTTATGATATTGTAGCGAGTAGATTATCCCAATAATATACTCGCTCCAAATATAGTGTTAATATTCATGTCATCATATTCATCTCCAAAGGTTGACAGGAATATTAACACTATATTTGGAGCGAGTATATTATTAAAATTTGTTTTTAAATTTCATTATACAATAAGGGTTACAACATTGGTTACATGCAAGGTACAAGGCTACTTGTCACAGGTTGTCGAGCTCCTCAGCTGGCGGGCAGGAACTATGGATGCAGTGAACATTTCCTCTCTGGATCGTCACACTAAGGCGCTGAGAGAGAAAACTGGCGGCTCTAGGGTCTCTAATTGTTTCAAAATATCTCCATTGAAATTGAGACGGGCAATGGGGATGCTGAGGCTGATCTGTGTCACCGTTGTAAGGGCCTTTGTAGGATCAATTCTATAGTATGACTTGAGGTTATCTTGAGATATCTTGAGATGATTTCGGGGCTTTAGTGTCCCCGCGACCCGGTCCTCTTCCTTATCACTTACCCACTCTTAAACCTACCTATCTTGAGGTTATCTTCAGATGATTTCGGGGCTTTAGTGTCCCCTCGACCCGGTCCTCGACCAGGCCTCCACCCCCAGGAAGCAGCCTGTGACTGCTGACTAACACCCAGGTACCTATTTTACTGCTAGGTAACAGGGGCATAGGGTGAAAGAAACTCTGCCCATTGTTTCTCGCCGGCGCCTGGGATCGGACCCAGGACCACAGGATCACAAGTCCAGTGTGCTGCTGTCCGCTCGGCCGACCAACTCGTGCCGACTGCCGAGTTCCTTGTCCGAAACTCTGGAAGGAATGACACTGCGATCTAAGACTCTGAGGGCCGGATTAAGACATGGGTTTTAAGGGGCTGCAGCCCGGGGCCCTTCGCCAGTAGAATAGCTGTAATTTGCATATCATGGTTTTTTATGATGAAAATGATGTTCACAATAACTTGCGTTGTTGTCATGTTTTGAAGAGATTTGTTTCCAACAAATTGCACAAAACTACATGTGTAAATTTTAATTGTTATTCATCTTGTAAAAAGGGGGTACCACCTCTGGTGCAAGTGTAGGGACCCATAGCCTTGGAGAAGAAAATAAAGAGTACTCAGAGAAGACCTTGTGGATCCTCACTGAACACTGATATTTTCTTCTCCTACCACCCCTATTCTTTTAGTGTGTGTGTATATATATATCTAACTTTATTTTAATATTTCTTGTACAAATATATTTAACTTTTCTTTAACTTGGTTTTCATTTTGAAAATATTATTGGGGTCCCTCACAGTACCTCTAGTCCAGGACCGCCAAAATCTTAATCTGGCCCTCTTAGACTTGTCTCACGTACGTGGTGTGTGTG
>NC_091229.1:22984653-23064653 GCF_040958095.1 Procambarus clarkii | reverse complement strand
TCCCCCCAAACCTCTCTCTTCCCCACCCCCCACTCTCTCCCCTCACCCTTCTCTCCTCTCCCCTATTTCTCCATGTTTCTTCCCCTCCCTCGGCTCACGGCTGTCACCCGAGGGGCATCAAAATACGAAGCACAAAGACCCTGTCTCTGTCGGGAGGGCAGCAGTGTGTGTGTGTGTGTGTGTGTGTGTGTGTGTGTGTGTGTGTGTGTGTGTGTGTGTGTGCGTGTGTGTGTGTGTGCGTGTGTGTGTGTGTGCGTGTGCGCGTGTGCGCGTATGTGTGCGTGTGTGTGTGTGAGAGAGAAACAGAGGTCGTAGTCCAGGGGGCCTGGACTTCGGGGGTCGTAGTCCAGGGGGCCTGGGTTCAATTCCCGGCCGAGGCAAAAACAAATGGGCACAATTTCTTTCATCTGATGAAGCTGTTCACCTAGCCGTAAATGGGTACCTGGGAATTAGCCAGCTGTAACATCCTGGGGGATGTGTGTATTGTAGAGAGAAATATATGTAGTAGATATGATAAGAGGAAAAATAGGTCGGGAATTGGTACATAAGATAACCAACGGTTAGACAGGCGGAGACCAGGAGCTGGATCCTGCAGGAACAAATAGTAAGAACACATACATCCCCCCCTGGATATATCCCGCAGCAAACTGGCAAGTACGTTTGTAAGTGCTGGGTGAACAGAGGCATGAGGTGTGTGGCGGGTGTGAGGACCATGAGCTAGAGCCTGACTCTAGGTTCGAGAGGTGCGCTTCCTCCCTCTCGAGTTTGTTATGCTTTGTATAACAAACTTGTCCTGTTTGCTATAACAGCTCCGAGCGGGGCTTGGTTACTTGCCCTGGCTTGGCCTGCCGTGCCCTGGCCTGCCGTGGCCTGCCTTGCCCCTGGCCTGGCCTGGCCTGCCCTGCCCTGGCCTGCCCTGGCCTGGCCTGCCCTACCCTGGCCTGGCCTGCCCTGCCCTGGCCTGCCCTGGCCTGCCCTACCCTGGCCTGGCCTGGCCTGCCCTACCCTGGCCTGGCCTGCCCTGCCCTGGCCTGCCCTACCCTGGCCTGGCCTGCCCTGTCCTGCCCTGGCCTGCCCTACCCTGGCCTGCCCTACCCTGGCCTGCCCTGCCCTACCCTGCCGTGGCCTGCCTTGCCCCTGGCCTGCCCTGCCCTGCCTCCTTGCCCTGTCTGCCATCCCCTGCCCTCCGTTGTAGACTCTCCGTGACATGCTGTAGTGCACCTAAGGTGTACAGGTGTGTAGGAGAACTATGTGTATCCGCGTCAACATGTGCTGGGGTGTGGTTATGGTAGGTCAGGTGCTGTGTGGGCGCCTCTCTACCTTTGATATTAGAGTCGAGCTTCAGCTCATGGGCTCTGTCTTTCCAGCTACAGGTCGTATTTCTGAGGAAATGTTTTCGATGTCGGTGATACACCCTCACACTCTCCTTATGTTCATACTCATTTTAATACACGTTGTACTCACGTACTAATTCAAAATACCATACACACACACACATACACAAACACTAAAATATTGGGATTTTTTTTTCAACAACAGTAAGTTAAGGGTCCTCTGGTAGGTTAGGTGGGCAGGAAATTCTCATAAAGTTTCAAAACGTTATGAAAAACGTTAATTGAAAGTTTCCTCTTCAAACCTTACCGAGTAGGCCGGACGACTCGAACAGAAAACGGGACAGTACGTCACTTTTGTGAGTCGATTTCATTTCCAATTACGTCCACTTTTGGCCATAGCGCATACGAGTTAAAAGTGACGTTATTTTTAAGAGGACGGGTTGAATCACCACCGGAATTGTCAGATTACCTGGCCACCTACACCTGGTGATAAGACCACCCCCCCCTCCCTTTCTCACTGATACAGCCACCCACCTTCTTCCTGTCTACCTACTTTCTTCCTGTCCACCCACCTTCCTGTCCACCCACCTTCCTGTCTACCCACCTTCTTCCTGTCCTGTTATTGAGACAAGAAAAAACACATCTCAAAGGGATAGAGTAGCTTAGGCTATTTCTACCCCCCCCCCTCCCCCTACATATGCTAACTTGGTCTACTGCGGGACCAAGTTAGCATAAGTCGAACCTGGCCGCGGTCCGGACCAGCTCCAGAGACTCCTACTCCTCCCGGTTTATAGGTCACAGAATACGCCATTACTCTCGTCACGTCGACGACCGGGTGGAGACACGGAGTCCCCAGCAGGGCTCCGTGTCCCCAGCAGGGCTCCGTGTCCCCAGCAGGGCTCCGTGTCCCCAGCGGGGCTCCGTGTCCCCAGCGGGGCTCCGTGTCCCCAGCGGGGCTCCGTGTCCCCAGCAGGGCTCCGTGTCCCCAGCAGGGCTCCGTGTCCCCAGCGGGGCTCCGTGTCCCCAGCGGGGCTCCGTGTCCCCAGCAGGGCTCCGTGTCCCCAGCAGGGCTCCGTGTCCCCAGCAGGGCTCCGTGTCCCCAGCGGGGCTCCGTGTCCCCAGCGGGGCTCCGTGTCCCCAGCAGGGCTCCGTGTCCCCAGCAGGGCTCCGTGTCCCCAGCAGGGCTCCGTGTCCCCAGCGGGGCTCCGTGTCCCCAGCGGGGCTCCGTGTCCCCAGCGGGGCTCCGTGTCCCCAGCAGGCTCCGTGTCCCCAGCGATGGTGACATAAACGCCCCTCAAGAGTGTAGGTTATTTTGTTTTTCATAAATATATTTTCCTCCGCTAGGCCGCCGCCAGTGGTGTCCCCCCCCCCACACACCTGGCCACGCCGCCAGTGGTGTCCCCCACACACACCTGGCCACGCCGCCAGTGGTGTCCCCCACACACACCTGGCCACGCCGCCAGTGGTGTCCCCACACACACACCTGGCCACGCCGCCAGTGGTGTCCCCACACACACACCTGGCCACGCCGCCAGTGGTGTCCCCACACACCTGACTACTCCAGGAACTACTCACCCACACGCCATACCTGGTGTATACCACACAACCCTAAGTAGACCATACCTTCGGTAGACTAACATACATTGTGCAAATCATCATAGTTGTAACCCAGCAGGTGTGGTGGTTGAGGGGGCGTGGGCGTGGTGTGAGAGGATACAGTATGAGGCATGGGCGTGATACAGCAGGCTGTGGTGTGGAATGTGTGTATGTGGGCGTGGTGTGAGAGGATACAGTATGAGGCGTGGGCGTGATACAGCAGGCTGTGGTGTGGAATGTGTGTATGTGGGCGGGTGTGGGCGTGGTGTGTGTATGGCTGGCGCCCACGTCAACACTGAACACGTCCCGGCCGGCTACTGAACAAACAAACCCGCGACCACCTCTCTTAACGACAAGGTAAACACGGGTGTAGATAGAAGGGGGGGGGGGGAGGAAGGAGGTAGACAGTTAATTAAGGGGAGGGTGAGGATAGGTGGGGATAGGTGGGGGGTTAGGGGGGATAGTTTCCTGTCAGTGGTTGTAGGATCTTGGTTTGACACTTTCACACGCCTCTCAACATTAAATATGTGCGTTGGTGTGTGTGTGTGTGTGTGTGTGTGTGTGTGTGTGTGTGTGTGTGTGTGTGTGTGTGTGTGTGTGTGTGTGTGTGTGTGTGTGTGTGTGAGTGTGACCTGGCCCCTGTGCCACGCCCACCACTCCGCTGGAGTGCCACCTCCCTACATGACATAACTGGAGTGTATACTATCTCGGCTAAGTGTTTCCTCTCATTAAGGCGGTCCAGTCAACTTGATGATAACCTGCTTAAACCATCCTGCCTTTATATCCATCATGTAGCGGGCCAGCCCTCCTCTGTACCGAGCGTGCTGTACCGGGGGGGGGGGGGGGGGTGTTGATGTTACTGTGACGCCATAGTCATATTGGTCCTGGTTTTAGACCCCTATTGATATACATTCACCTAAGCTCCTACGTATGTGTGTCTAACCTACCCTAGAAACACTCCAGTGATGCCATGGTATGCCAGTCCTCGCGATACACTCTGGGACCAAGTGATCTTGACATATTAGGGCAACTGACACTAATAATAGGCCCTGACAGGTAGAATTGACAGGTTGTGGCGACAGGAAGCACCGTCCTATGGCAAAGACAGATGCTAATGACCGCTGGCGCTGAGAGGTGCCTTTGAGCAGTGCCAGCAACCCGTGGCACAGACAGGGTGCCATTCAAGTGTGACACTGACCCCAGCTAGTGACACTGACCCCAGCTAGTGACACTGACCCCAGCTAGTGACACTGACCCCAGCTAGTGACACTGACCCCAGCTAGTGACACTGACCCCAGCTAGTGACACAGCCGTCAGTCACAGGTCAAAGATATTCGTGACGATGGGACGAGGCGGCGGCTTCGCGCCAGTTCAGTAAAGCTTTACATAAGTGTAGAGGCCGCGTCCATGGACGGATCCCAGCTTAGAGGGCGCTGGTGTTTACCTCAGGTGTTAGCCTCTTGTGCCGCCTCTTGTATCCCCACACACCTGCTGGGAGGTGTGTGCAGGAGCCAGGTGTGTGACCTAGTGGTGGAGTTCCACCTGGCGGGGGAGGGCCATTATGTGGATTAAATGTTGGAGATAAGTTTTTTAAGTGTGATGATAAGGGAATCAAAAATACATTAAGCTTCAAAGAGGCCTATTGACCCATACGAAACGCCTCATATTTTATATCCACCCAAACTCATTGATATATGGGCTCCTGTGCCGGGTAAGTTACGGGCTCACCATAGCCCGTGCTACTTGAAACTTCCAAGTAGCTGAATCTATAACAACATTGCTATATGTGTCTAACCTACCCTTGAAACAGTGCAGCGATCCCACACCTATTATATAATCCGGTAACTTCTTCCATAAATCGACAGCCCTGTTCCCAAACCAGTATTTACCCAGGTCTTTCCTGAAACTTAAAACAATTTGTAGCCCCTTGTTTCGTGTTCTGTTTTGTGTTGATATATTTACCGCCCTGTTAATTACTTACGAGCTCTCTAGAGTATTATGATACAGTGAGAGAGCGGTAATGCAAGTAGCACGGGCACAGGAGCGGGGCACAGGAGCGGTGCTGAGTGGTAATGATCGGTGTACGAATTACACAACCAAATTATTCATCGGAGGATCACAGCTTCACTGAAAAAAGGTATAAATGCCCTGAGGATTACACCTAGCGGATTACGCCTAGCGGATCCTAGTAGCGTTAACCCCCCACTCTGAATGAGAGAGGATTACAGATGCAATCCCCGTGTCCTCATGCACCATTTTCGTTAGATGATCAAATGCCAGGCCCCCCAGGCAAGGACTAAGACTGGTGACCCCATCAGACCCCCAGCCTCTAAGACCCTCCAGCAGACCCCAGCCTCTAAGACCCCCAGCAGACCCCAGCCTCTAAGACCCCCCAGCAGACCCCAGCCTCTAAGACCCCCCAGCAGACCCCAGCCTCTAAGACCCCCCAGCAGACCCCAGCCTCTAAGACCCCCCAGCAGACCCCAGCCTCTAAGACCCCCCAGCAGACCCCCAGCCTCTAAGACCTCAGCAGACCCCAGCCACGTGGTCTAAGACCAGCAGACCACGTGGCTATGTGGACCTCCGGACTGCGAAGTCTGTCTTATAGACCAAACAGTCACCCGGGAAGGCTGGACAAAAGCCAAGCTGCTGGAGTAAGAACAACTCTCGAAATCATATACAGGTACACGCGGTCATGACCAACAGCTGAGGCTGAGAGCGTGGTTCAGTAGCAAAGTTAACAAGGGTGGTAGTGAACGTATAGTATTTGTACTGCCGAAGCGAGTACACACAGTGAACGTTGTACCATCATTATAGACGCTGATCTGAGGCTTGGGGCCGGTACAGCTGTCGGTCATCACGTTACAAGATTGACCTGGTCGCGGCCTGGTCGACGACCGGGCCGCGGGGTCGCTAAGCCCCGAAATCACCTCAAGGTAACCTCAGGGTTGGCTTCACGCCGCCCTCCTCCCTCGACCATCTCACAAGGAAGCTTTTGAAGTGAAGCTGACAGCCGCGAAGGAGATTATAAGCGCTGGTAAGATGTAAAGGGATGACCTAAGCTCTCTGTGTGCATGGTAGCGCCGACGCTATTGTGCTGGTTCCCTTTGGCTAAGCCACCTGGCTATCCCAGCTGGCTACCCAGCTGGCTACCCAGCTGGCTACCCACCTGGCTAAGCCACCTGGCAGCTGGTCACGTGAACTGAGGATGCTGTGGGGAGGCAGTCCGTCCTCTTAAGACTTCTCAACTTCAAGAAACTGTCGTACTGAGGTCCTCCTAACCAACCAGAGGACCCAAAACAGAAAACGGGACAGTATGCCAATTTCGCGAATCGCTACCATTTTTTAGCACGACACTTTGCGGCCTTAGTTAAAGAGTATCCGTCATACGTTCCCATAGGAGGACGGGTTGGTGGGAGGCGGGCCCGGGCTATACCTGGTTGATGATACCTGGTTGATGGGGTTCTGGTAGTTCTTCTACTCCCCAAGCCCGGCCCGAGGCCAGGCTTGACTTGTGGGAGTTTGGTCCACCAGGCTGTTGCTTGGAGCGGCCCACAGGCCCACATATACCTGGTTGATGGGGTTCTGGGAGTTCTTCTACTCCCCAAGCCCGGCCCGAGGCCAGGCTTGACTTGTGAGAGTTTGGTCCACTATAGAGGGCTATAGAGGGATATAGAGGCTATAGATGGATATAGAGGGCTGTGGGAGTCGTGGGCGTAGAGGTGTTGGGCTGTTCAATAAGGCTGTGTGAAGGGACATCTATGGCTCTTTGGGCCTCGCCTCATATCGCGTGTTGCCTGCACCAGGTTGATATATGTGTTGATATAGAGGGGTGGAGGAATGATATACAGGGTGTGTGGGGGTGTGTGGGTGGGTGTGGGTGGGGGGGAATGATCGCCTCTCCTGCCGCAGAGGTCAATCACGACCTGGTAAATATTTTACACATATACCAGGTGTGTTGGGCGAGGCGAGTAGATGCTGGTCATAGCAACATATTGATTATTGAGCAGTGAGGAATGTGAGGCACGGTGACCTGGCCACCCGCAGGCGCTCCGTGTGACGGATGACTGTGACGGATGACTGTGACGGGGTGACAGATGACTGTGACGGGGTGACGGATGTGGTCCCTGGTGACGGTAGTGACGTGGCGGACGGTGGTGGTGAGGAGTTTTTTTTTATTATTGTTTTCTACCACAGACGTGGCCACACAGTTACAATGCTAATCAGCATATTTACATTTTCTTCTGTCCTCCATGGACAGGGTGAGAGATGTGTTAAACATATAGTTCAGGTGTTTATTGAACAAACATGTACTCACCATGAGGGGGCCGAGCGGACAGCACACTGGACGTGTGATTCTGTGGTCCTGGGTTCGATCCCAGGCGCCGGCGAGAAACAATGGGCAGCGTTTCTTTCACCCTATGCCCCTGTTACCTAGCACTAAAATAGGTACCTGGGTGTTAGTCAGCTGTCACGGGCTGCTTCCTGGGAGTGGAGGCCTGGTCGAGGACCGGGCTGCGGGGACACTAAACCCCGAAATCATCTCAAGATAACCTCAAGATATAGGGAATATCCATTTGAGGCAGGAAGGAATGGTGCCCAACCACTTGGGTTGGACGGTAGAGTGACGGTCTCGACGGGACCTAGATTTATTAACGATAACTTGATCGGCATAGCTGTTGCTGGCAGTAATCCGCATGCCCAATGGTCATTACAGCCCAGATGATCCAGCGCCTCACGCAGGACTCTTTATGTCGTCTAGAGACTTGTTACCCACACGTAATACAGAGGATTTGCTCCAAATTAAGGGATTTGGGGCCAGATTCACGAAGCAGCTCCGCAAGCACTTAAGGACCTGTACATCTTTTCTCAATCTTTGGCGGCTTTGTTTACAATTATTAAACAGTTAATGAGCTCCGAAGCACCAGGAGGCTGTTTATAACAATAACAACAGTTGATTGGCAAGTTTTCAAGCGTGTAAACTGTTTAATAAATGTAACAATGCCGTCAAAGATTGAGGAAAGATGTACACGTTCGTAAGTATTTGCGTAACTGCTTCATGAATCTGGCCCCTGGTATCCAAGCCGTCTCATCTCAGACGGCGACGTGACCATCTCGCCCAATACCTCCTGAGATGGTTGTATGAAGGTCCGTCACGTGGACAACACGTGTATATCTTCAACAGTATAGTTTCATCCTCGGGTTATAGGATACAACCTGGTGCTGACCCGCCAGCTTCACTGTCGCGTGAAGCTGGCGGATATTATTGCTTCGGCGACCTCGTAGTATGCGCTTGATGGAAGCCACGAGCAGTGATTTTTAACATGTGTGTGTTCGGGCCGGGCTTGGGGAGTAGAAGAACTCCCAGAACCCCATCAACCAGGTATCAACCAGGTTAGGTGTTGGTGGGACCTGTCGCTGGCTACTTTACCCAGGATTAGCCTACACATCCAGAGAGAGAGAGAGATAGATATATATAGATAGCTATAGATAGATACGGCTATAGATAAATACGAAGTATGTAGGAAAGCAAGCTACTCGACCCACTCCACACTATAGACAGTCAGGAGGAGGGCTCTGACTAAGGGCAGGGTAGGAGGCAGGCAGGCAGGCAGGCAGGCAGGCAGGCAGGCAGGCAGGCAGGCAGGCAGGCAGGCAGGCAGGCAGGCAGGCAGGCAGGGAGGGAGGGAGGGAGGGAGGGAGGGCCAACACCTTACCTTCGTCAGGCGAGCCTCGACACCCTGGCGTGTTTTGTAAGGAAGAAACAAGTTCCTATTTTTTTGCGCTGGAGGCGCCGGAGCCCCTCCAAGAGTGCAGAAAGCCTGCTGAAAGATGCAGTCTGTTGTCTTAGGCTTGTCTACTATGTCTTGAGTCTGTGGGCGACATCTTCAGTGTTCCCGCCGCCTCCACAGTCTGGCTCACATTGATGGGCAAAGTTTTTGCCAAAGTCTTCACCACTCCCGCGTCTGACTGAGGTGGGTGTTGCTTGTGTGACGGCATGATTCGAAGGTGACAGGTGTGTGTGTAGCGAGCAGGTGTGTGTGGCTTTTATGGAGAGGAGCGTCCCTAAACAAGGACGCGGCGTCCCTGGAAGCAGCGTCCCCTGGAAGCGGCGTCCCCTGGAAGCGGCGTCCCCCGGAAGCGGCGTCCCCTGGAAGCGGCGTCCCCCGAAAGCGGCGTCCCCCGGAAGCGGCGTCCCCCGGAAGCGGCGTCCCCTGGAAGCGGCGTCCCTGGAAGCGGCGTCCCCTGGAAGCGGCGTCCCCTGGAAGCGGCGTCCCCTGGAAGCGGCGTCCCCCGGAAGCGGCGTCCCCTGGAAGCGGCGTCCCCCGGAAGCGGCGTCCCCTGGAAGCGGCGTCCCCTGGAAGCGGCGTCTCCTGGAAGCGGCGTCCCCTGGAAGCGGCGTCCCCTGGAAGCGGCGTCCCTGGAAGCGGCGTCCCCTGGAAGGGGATTCAAAAGACGAGGGATTATCGGGCAAGTGTTTGTCTTCATGGACTTGGAAGCCCTCTAAGATGGTATGGCAACCTACTTAGCTCTTGTAGCGCGAGCTGGAGAGAGGGCTGGAAGCTCTGCCAAGACTATAATAACACCCAAGATCACCACATGCTAACTTTTGACAGTTATTACTGTGTACATCTTGTAGGAGCTGTTATCATACAGCTTTAAAAAGTTTGCTTCTGTTTGTTTAATGCAAGCTGTAGCAGCGTGTAGGTTCTGAGTTTCTGGTCATATTGGTGTGTAAAGTGTTGTTCCATTATATGTTGTTCTTCGTCTGGTTGTGTTTGCGGGGGTTGAGCTCTGGCTCTTTGGTCCCGGCTCTCAATCGTCAATTAACTGGTGTACAGGCTCCTTAGTCTATTGCGCTCTATCATATCTACACTTGAAACTGTGTACTCACCTAGTTGTACTCACCTAGTTGTGCTTGCGGGGGTTGAGCTCTGGCTCTTTGGTCCCGGCTCTCAATCGTCAATTAACTGGTGTACAGGCTCCTTAGTCTATTGCGCTCTATCATATCTACACTTGAAACTGTGTACTCACCTAGTTGTACTCACCTAGTTGTGCTTGCGGGGGTTGAGCTCTGGCTCTTTGGTCCCGCCTCTCAACTGTCAATCAACAGGTGTACAGGTTCCTGAGCCTATTGGGCTCTATCATATCTTCACTTGAAACTGTGTATGGAGTCAGCCTCCACCACATCACTGCCTAATGCATTCCATTTGTTAACTACTCTGGCACTAAAAAAGTTCTTTCTAACGTCTCTGTGGCTCATGTGGGTACTCAGTTTCCACCTGTGTCCCCTTGTTCGTGTCAAGGGTGTAAGTGTGTGTGTGTGTGTGTGTGTGTGTGTGTGTGTGTGTGTGTGTGTGTGTGTGTGTGTGTGTGTGTGTGTGTGTGTGTGTGTGTGTGTATTTTCCACCTTAAGGTCTACGCTCTGCTGTTAAAAGAAGAGGAGTTTGATGAGTTATTCCTTAGTAGACATGCTCGCTTGCTTACGGAAAGTACTGCCATTCTATGTAACACAAGTTCCTTGCAAGGGTTGCAGCGTATTATGCAACACACACGAACCTTGTGAGGTATGCCCCCCCCCCCCCACCATACGCCTGTTAGCCTTGTGAGGGCCTTCCCTGTGATGCTGAATGAGTGATGATCCTTGATGAATACCTCATCCCTACCTCATGTTAAAGTGTGGCCTTAACCACGTGAAGCTCTTAGGTCACGGCAACCACTTAATTATTACTTTTTAGGGTCATTTTCCTGTCCGGTTTAGTATGTGTCGAGTGAGATGGGGTTGGTGTATGGTAGGGAGGTGTATGGTAGGAAGGTGTATGGTAGGAAGGTGTATGGTAGGGAGATGTATGGTGTGGGAGGGGGCTCGATTATAGTGCAGGGGAGAAGGCGGGGGAGAGCGGGGGGCGGTGAGGGATGTAGTGAGAATGAGAGAGAGACACGGTGTAACTGGTGAAGGGAGTCAACAGGTGATGGTGGTATTATTTCACACTGTCTGGGTTCCTTAGGGGCCCCTTCACCCACGTGAGGGGCCCTCAGTAGGTGATGATAGCCCCCCTGATGCATGGTGCCTCAGTAGCCCCTCTAACAGGCTATCCTGGTCTAAGGTGATGGTAGACTACTCCTGCCTCCAAACACATTACTAAAATATTTAATCTACTTTACTGACTTTATGACCAAACTTTTCCTCGCATTTAAAGTCATCAACAGCAAATAAAAAATCAAAAAATCCTCAGGATATATTCTGGAATGCGTTTTATTATATATGTTGAGAAGAGCCAAGTAAATTAATTAACACCAAATTGGTACTGCAATCCTCTTAATTAAATCCTATGTAATTGTAAGTCTCTGTTTGCCTGGGCATCAGGAGAGCGGCGCCAGGCTTCCACATAACTCCCCTGGACTCGACTTGTATTGGGCCATGGTGCCATGACCCACAAGGCTCTAGTTCTTGTGGCACTGGTCCGTGTGGCACTGGTCCGTGTGGCTCTGGTCCGTGTGGCACTGGTCCGTGTGACACTGGTCCGTGTTACCCTGGTCCGTGTGGCACTGGTCCGTGTGGCACTGGTCCGTGTGGCACTGGTCCGTGTGGCACTGATCCGTGTGGCACTGGTCCGTGTGGCACTGGTCCGTGTGGCACTGGTCCGTCTTTAAGAAAGCTAAGTTGGTTCTTGGGAGGTCTGACAATAACAAGTGAAGACAGGAAGGCAGGTAAAGGTAGCGTCAGGACCTTCCTGTCATTTTCCTGACAGACGCTCATCTTTACTGTCAGTTCATCAGACATCATAATTCCTAGATGTATTTCGTGTTGCTTTCATTCTGTGACTTAAGTCTCATCGTATCTCGTATGATGTATTTCGTTTAAGTTACCTAAATACCTAAGTACCTGTGACATATTGCTGTTAAACATCACTTAGTTTGCACAATCGAACTTTAATTTCGATTTGTATTTTTTCAGTGTCTCGTACAGAAGTAATTTTCATACTGATTTGTGTATTATCTACAAAGATAATCTGTGACTTGTATTTTTGTCTATATCTGATATGAGAATGAGAAAACTCATTGGTGCAAGAACTGTGCCCTGGGGTACAGTGGTGCAAGGACTGTGCCCTGGGGTACAGTGGTGCCATAACTGTGCCCTGGGGTACAGTGGTGCAAGGACTGTGCCCTGGGGTACAGTGGTGCCATAACTGTGCCCTGGGGTACAGTGGTGCAAGGACTGTGCCCTGGGGTACAGTGGTGCAAGAACTGTGCCCTGGGGTACAGTAGTGCAAGAACTGTGCCCTGGGGTACAGTGGTGCCATAACTGTGCCCTGGGGTACAGTGGTGTAAGAACTGTGCCCTGGGGTAAAGTGGTGCCATAACTGTGCCCTGGGGTACAGTGGTGCAAGAACTGTGCCCTGGGATACAGTGGTGCAAGAACTGTGCCTGGGGTACAGTGGTGCAAGAACTGTGCCCTGGGGTACAGTGGTGCAAGAACTGTGCCCTGGGGTAAAGTGGTGCCATAACTGTGCCCTGGGGTAAAGTGGTGCCATAACTGTGCCCTGGGGTACAGTGGTGCAAGAACTGTGCCCTGGGATACAGTGGTGCAAGAACTGTGCCTGGGGTACAGTGGTGCAAGAACTGTGCCCTGGGGTACAGTGGTGCAAGAACTGTGCCCTGGGGTACAGTGGTGCAAGAACTGTGCCCTGGGGTAAAGTGGTGCCATAACTGTGCCCTGGGGTAAAGTGGTGCCATAACTGTGCCCTGGGGTACAGTGGTGCAAGAACTGTGCCCTGGGATACAGTGGTGCAAGAACTGTGCCTGGGGTACAGTGGTGCAAGAACTGTGCCCTGGGGTACAGTGGTGCAAGAACTGTGCCCTGGGGTAAAGTGGTGCCATAACTGTGCCCTGGGGTAAAGTGGTGCCATAACTGTGCCCTGGGGTACAGTGGTGCAAGAACTGTGCCCTGGGATACAGTGGTGCAAGAACTGTGCCCTGGGGTACAGTGGTGCAAGAACTGTGCCCTGGGATACAGTGGTGCAAGAACTGTGCCCTGGGGTACAGTGGTGCAAGAACTGTGCCCTGGGATACAGTGGTGCAAGAACTGTGCCTGGGGTACAGTGGTGCAAGAACTGTGCCCTGGGATACAGTGGTGCAAGAACTGTGCCTGGGGTACAGTGGTGCAAGAACTGTGCCCTGGGGTACAGTGGTGCAAGAACTGTGCCCTGGGGTAAAGTGGTGCCATAACTGTGCCCTGGGGTAAAGTGGTGCCATAACTGTGCCCTGGGGTACAGTGGTGCAAGAACTGTGCCCTGGGATACAGTGGTGCAAGAACTGTGCCCTGGGGTACAGTGGTGCAAGAACTGTGCCCTGGGATACAGTGGTGCAAGAACTGTGCCCTGGGGTACAGTGGTGCAAGAACTGTGCCCTGGGATACAGTGGTGCAAGAACTGTGCCTGGGGTACAGTGGTGCAAGAACTGTGCCCTGGGATACAGTGGTGCAAGAACTGTGCCCTGGGATACAGTGGTGCAAGAACTGTGCCCTGGGATACAGTGGTGCAAGAACTGTGCCCTGGGGTACAGTGGTGCAAGAACTGTGCCCTGGGATACAGTGGTGCAAGAACTGTGCCCTGGGATACAGTGGTGCAAGAACTGTGCCCTGGGATACAGTGGTGCAAGAACTGTGCCCTGGGGTACAGTGGTGCAAGAACTGTGCCCTGGGGTACAGTGGTGCAAGAACTGTGCCCTGGGATACAGTGGTGCAAGAACTGTGCCCTGGGATACAGTGGTGCAAGAACTGTGCCCTGGGATACAGTGGTGCAAGAACTGTGCCCTGGGGTACAGTGGTGCAAGAACTGTGCCCTGGGGTACAGTGGTGCAAGAACTGTGCCCTGGGGTACAGTGGTGCAAGAACTGTGCCCTGGGATACAGTGGTGCAAGAACTGTGCCCTGGGATACAGTGGTGCAAGAACTGTGCCCTGGGGTACAGTGGTGCAAGAACTGTGCCCTGGGATACAGTGGTGCAAGAACTGTGCCCTGGGGTACAGTGGTGCAAGAACTGTGCCCTGGGATACAGTGGTGCAAGAACTGTGCCCTGGGGTACAGTGGTGCAAGAACTGTGCCCTGGGGTACAGTGGTGCCATAACTGTGCCCTGGGGTACAGTGGTGCAAGAACTGTGCCCTGGGGTACAGTGGTGCAAGAACTGTGCCCTGGGATACAGTGGTGCAAGAACTGTGCCCTGGGGTACAGTGGTGCAAGAACTGTGCCCTGGGATACAGTGGTGCAAGAACTGTGCCCTGGGGTACAGTGGTGCAAGAACTGTGCCCTGGGATACAGTGGTGCAAGAACTGTGCCCTGGGGTACAGTTTTTCACTACACTTGGACATGATTTGATTTACTGTTATTCTTTGCAATCTGTTTGACAGAAAATTGAAAATCCAATGCCCTACTTTACCTGTTATTCTTAATGATCTCAGTTTTTGGGCTGCTACTCCATACTCACACTTATCAATGCCTCTGAAAACTGAGTATACAACATCTGCATTTTTGTCTAATGCCTCCATGATTTAGTCATTGTAGTTGAATAAATCCGAAAAACAGGTTCTTCCCGCTCTAAACCATGTTGACCTAGGTTGTGAAGTTAATTGTTTTCCATAATGCTGGAGATATAATGCCATATCACTATTTCAATAACAGTTATGTGTGCCGTTAGTCAACTCTTTATTACCTCCCATGTATAGTGGAGTTATCTGCTGATTTAAGTGCTTAAGTATCTGTGTCCAATCTTTTCCTCCATGCTACAGTGAGTACTCGTGCTACTGGTACTTTACATTTCTTTATGAATATTGAATTTCAGGAGTTAGGACCAGGGACTGAGTGCATGGACATGTTGACCAAACCACACACTAAAAAGTGAAGGGACGACGACGTTTCGGTCCGTCCTGGACCATTGTCAAGTCGATTGAGAATGGATTGAGATTGAATCGACTCGAGAATGGTCCAGGACGGACCGATACGTCGGCGTCCCTTCACTTTCTAGTGTGTGGTTTGGTCAAGATATTTCAGCCACGTTATTGTGACTCCTCGCATGTATATGGACATGTCGTCAATTTCTCCTTATGTTGTGCTCGTGTAAAAGCAGTTAGTGTAAAGCTTGGATATCGTTCGTAAAAAAACTGTGCGGATCTTTAACTGTCATGTTATCTTGAGGTTATCTTGAGATGATTTCGGGGCTTTAGTGTCCCCGCGGCCCGGTCCTCGACCAGGCCTCCACCCCCAGGAAGCAGCCCGTGACAGCTGACTAACACCCAGGTACCTATTTACTGCTAGGTAACAGGAGCATTCAGGGTGAAAGAAACTCATCCCATTGTTTCTCGCCGGCGCCCGGGATCGAACCCGAGACCACAGGCTCACGCATCCAGTGTTCTGTCCGCTCAGCCACCGGCTCCCCCCCCCCCCCTATTTGAGTAAGCTTGCATATCTCATTGCTTCCAGATGATTCAACCTTAATGATTAAGGTAAAAATCAAAGACGCCTGCAGAGAATGGCCCCACGATGGAGGTAGCTGGCCATGGCCTGCGTGTGGAGCCACCAGATGGTGGAGAGGGAGTGTGTGCCACCTGGCTCTTATCCAGCTGGTGGTGTAGCCCTGTTAAAGGGGCGGGGTGGATGGGAAGGTTGGGGAAGGGAGGGGAAGGGAGGGGGGGAGATGGGGGGTTACCAGCCTTCTTGCTCACTCCTCCCATTCATTCCCACCGTCCCATCACAAATCCTTATCCTGGTCCCTTCCTAGTGCTATTAGTCGTAATGGCATGGTGCTTTCTCCCGAAACTTGCCTTCCCTTCCTACTGACACCCTCCTCACCCCCTCCTGATACCCTCCTCTCCACCTCCTCACCCCCTCCTGACACCCTCCTCTTCCCCTCACCCCCCCCCCTGGCACTTTGGAGTGCCATGGGGTGCCTCGTCGCCTGCATTGTGTGGGCTAATTTGCATCTATTTACGAAGTTTATTGGTTGTCTTTACCTGGGTGGGTGGAGGTGATTGTCGTAGTGGGGAGAGCAGAGCTGGTTGGGCAGGCTGGGAGAACCAGCAAGCAATCAATCAATTAATCAATCAATCAATCAATCAAGCATATAGGCTGCTATACTTTGCCTAGGTTAAATGTACCTTAAGGTAGTTCCAGGATTCAGTGGTTCTATGTAAGGTCAGACCAGGCTTGGTCTACTAGACTGCTGGGAGCCACTACACACATTTTAAACATAAGCACCAGAGAACCATTCAGAGATTGAGAGATCCAGTTCTCTCTTGAACACCATTAGAGGTCTCTAATTAAGTCTCCTACATTGTGTATACGGTGTTGAAACCTCTGTTAAATTTTGCCCCGAGGGGCGAGTTTATTGGGCAGCGCCACTTATTCTGTGAGTGGACACACCGCCATAGTGACAGTATTGGGCAGCGCCACTCATCCTGTGAGTGGACACACCACCATAGTAACGGTATTGGGCAGCGCCACTCATCCTGTGAGTGAACACACCGCCATAGTGACAGTATTGGGCAGCGTCACTCATCCTGTGAGTGGACACACCGCCATAGTGACAGTATTGGCCAGCGTCACTCATCCTGTGAATGGACACACCGCCATAGTGACAGTATTGGGCAGCGCCACTCATCCTGTGAGTGGACACACCGCCATAGTGACAGTATTGGGCAGCGCCACTCATCCTGTGAGTGGACACACCGCCATAGTGACAGTATTGGGCAGCGTCACTCATCCTGTGAGTGGACACACCGCCATAGTGACAGCATTGGGCAGCGCCACTCATCCTGTGAGTGGACACACCGCCATAGTGACAGCATTGGGCAGCGCCACTCATCCTGTGAGTGGACACACCGCCATAGTGACAGTATTGGGCAGCGTCACTCATCCTGTGAGTGGACACACCGCCATAGTGACAGTATTGGGCAGCGCCACTCATCCTGTGAGTGGACACACCGCCATAGTGACAGTATTGGGCAGCGCCACTCATCCTGTGAGTGGACACACCGCCATAGTGACAGTATTGGGCAGCGCCACTCATCCTGTGAGTGGACACACCGCCATAGTGACAGTATTGGGCAGCGTCACTCATCCTGTGAGTGGACACACCGCCATAGTGACAGTATTGGGCAGCGCCACTCATCCTGTGAGTGGACACACCGCCATAGTGACAGTATTGGGCAGCGCCACTCATCCTGTGAGTGAACACACCGCCATAGTGACAGTATTGGACAGCGTCACTCATCCTGTGAGTGGACACACCGCCATAGTGACAGTATTGGGCAGCGCCACTCATCCTGTGAGTGGACACACCGCCATAGTGACAGTATTGGGCAGCGCCACTCATCCTGTGAGTGGACACACCGCCATAGTGACAGTATTGAGCAGCGCCACTCATCCTGTGAGTGGACACACCGCCATAGTGACAGTATTGGGCAGCGTCACTCATCCTGTGAGTGGACACACCGCCATAGTGACAGTATTGGGCAGCGCCACTCATCCTGTGAGTGGACACACCGCCATAGTGACAGTATTGGGCAGCGTCACTCATCCTGTGAGTGGACACACCGCCATAGTGACAGTATTGGGCAGCGTCACTCATCCTGTGAGTGGACACACCGCCATAGTGACAGTATTGGGCAGCGTCACTCATCCTGTGAGTGGACACACCGCCATAGTGACAGTATTGAGCAGCGCCACTCATCCTGTGAGTGGACACACCGCCATAGTGACAGTATTGGGCAGCGTCACTCATCCTGTGAGTGGACACACCGCCATAGTGACAGTATTGAGCAGCGCCACTCATCCTGTGAGTGGACACACCGCCATAGTGACAGTATTGGGCAGCGTCACTCATCCTGTGAGTGGACACACCGCCATAGTGACAGTATTGAGCAGCGCCACTCATCCTGTGAGTGGACACACCGCCATAGTGACAGTATTGGGCAGCGTCACTCATCCTGCGAGTGAACACACCGCCATAGCAGCATGTACAACACTCCCCAATAGGAAGAAAACCCGCTGGGTTGTTCATCCTGTGGTACCTCTCTGTTATCTTGCCCTTTATAGAATGGTCGTCTATATTACTTATTGTACTCGCTCTTTATCCTTGAGACACCTTATGATATATACTTATGGAGGCAGTTAGGTCTATAACCCGGACCGTTACGGATGTGTGTGAGATCTAAAACTCTGTCTTTCTGTTTTGCAGGTATGTGGCGAGGGGCGTGATCCAGCAGGTGTGTGGTATGTTGTGGAACTTGTGCAGTGTTGTGCTTGTGGCAAGGGTGGTGGGTGCCTGTGTGTCTCTGTGTCTCTGTGTCTCTGTGTCTCTGTCTCTCTGTCTCTCTGTCTCTCTGTCTCTCTGTCTCTCTGTCTCTCTCTCTCTCTGTCTCTCTCTCTCTCTGTCTCTCTCTCTGTCTCTCTCTCTGTCTCTCTCTCTCTCTCTCTCTCTCTCTCTCTCTCTCTCTCTCTCTCTCTCTCTCTCTCTCTCTCTCTCTCTCTCTCTCTCTCTCTCTCTCTCTCTGTCTCTCTCTCTCTCTCTCCTCTCTCTCTCTCTCTCTCTCTCTCTCTCTCTCTCTCTCTCTCTCTCTCTCTCTCTCTCTCTCTCTCTCTCTGTCTCTCTCTCTCTCTCTCCTCTCTCTCTCTCTCTCTCTCTCTCTCTCTCTCTCTCTCTCTCTCTCTCTCTCTCTCTCTCTCTCTCTCTCTCTCTCTCTCTCTCTCTCTCTCTCTCTCTCTCTCTCTCTCTCTGTCTCTCTCTCTCTCTCTGTCTCTCTCTCCTCCCCATCACCTTTCTTCCTCGTGCTTCTTATATATTATACAAATATATGATGGTGTAACGGAAGCGTGTTGCAAGAGTGTCACCCTAAGCAGTGTGCACTTAATCTTGCACACTACTCAAGATACTACACACTCAAGATAACTACCCCCCCCCCTCCCGTCCTCTCACACTGTGCACTGTATTCTGCCGTCAGACATCCGCACCTTTACTATAGGTCGATAGGTTAAGGGTAGGTTAGGTTAGGTTAGGTTAAGGGTAGGTTAGGTTCGATCGTTTTAATCTACCATTTTCTGGCCGTTTTGTGAATACTCAAGAGAGGATGCGCTAGCCCATCAGGGTCACTTATGCCATCTTCCACCAGAGCCACTTGTCACCTCCCAGTGCCACGCCCCAGTGCCATCTGGCAGTGCCTACTGATGTTCCTAGATGTAATATCCACGACGGTAATAGTCAGGTTTCCTGTGTTTGACGATCAGACCGATTTTGATAGGTTGTTATGCACGCTATATCTATACCGTGGGCGGTAGTGGACCCCATACCCATCTCTTGGGCGGTAGTGGATCCCATACCCATCTCTTGGGCGGTAGTGGATCCCATACCCATCTCTTGGGCGGTAGTGGACCCCATACCCATCTCTTGGGCGGTAGTGGATCCCATACCCATCTCTTGGGCGGTAGTGGACCCCCATACCCATCTCTTGGGCGGTAGTGGACCCCATACCCATCCCACGGGCGGTAGTGGACCCCCATACCCATCTCTTGGGCGGTAGTGGACCCCCATACCTATCCCACGGGCGGTAGTGGACCCCCATACCTATCCCACGGGCGGTAGTGGACCCCCATACCCATCCCACGGGCGGTAGTGGACCCCATACCTATCCCGTGGGCGGTAGTGGATCCCATACCCATCCCACGGGCGGCAGTGGACCCCATACCCATCCTGTGGGTGGTAGTGGACCCCATACCCATCTTGTGGGTGGTAGTGGACCCCATACCCATCCTGTGGGTGGTAGTGGACCCCATACCCATCCTGTGGGTGGTAGTGGACCCCATACCCATCCTGTGGGTGGTAGTGGACCCCATACCCATCCGTCGGGCGATAGAGGACAAGGCTACAAAGGCCCAGCAGTTGAACAATTTAACACTGATGTCAATAGACCTTTATATCGCCAGTGGTCTAAGAAGGGGCCAGAGGAGTATATAGATGGCACTGACATGTGTGTACTCACCTAGTTGTGTTTGCGGGGGTTGAGCTCTGGCTCTTTGGTCCCGCCTCTCAACCGTCAATCAACTGGTGTACAGGTTCCTGAGCCTACTGGGCTCTTATCATATCTACACTTGAAACTGTGTATGGAGTCAGCCTCCACCACATCACCTCCTAATGCATTCCATGTGTGTGGTGAGCCGGCTACAGTTACTGGTCCTGCTCCACACTTACCCAGCAGGCTGCAGCTGTGGTAAACTTTGTAAACTTTCAGTGTATGTTAAGTTTACTGTTAGTGTTTAACAAAGCTCAGTTTACAAATGGAGTTGTGAATATTTGCATTCCTAAGCTGGTGTCGTTTGACACTTTCTTCTCCAGAGTTTAAAACTTCATTCATAACATGGTCTCAAGTGCATTTGTTAGTTTATCTTATCAACTATCCCTTCCTTATCAGTGAGGCTGTTGGTGGCCTCCAGGCCTACACGACCATTACAGCTGGCTAGATCCGGGGGACTTTCTTCTTGAAGTCAGGCAAGTTTATTTCGACAGAAGGTCTTATATTTTCTGGTAGAAGGATACTTTTTGGAGCTGTATTGATGTCTGTGGCGCCCGCTCTCTGGCTCCTTATACCGTTACTGTCAGAATTCGGCTGAAAAATCACGCTCAGGAGTCAAATTTCCGACATTTCAGATATTTTGAAAACCGCAGGGGGGTTTGGGTAAAATATGACCCATCGACGTTTTCAGTAATTGGCATATTTTCGGTGTAAAAATTCGTAATTTGAAAATGAAAATAGGTGCAGAGAGTCAGAATTCGGCTCAAAAATCACGCTCAGGAGTCAAATTTCGGACATTTCAGATATTTTGAAAACTGCAGGGGGGTTTGGGCAAAATATGACCCATCGCCGTTTTCAGTAATTGGCATATTTTCGGTATAAAAATTCGTAATTTGAAAATGAAAATAGGTGCAGAGAGTCAGTATTCGGCTCAAAAATCACGCTCAGGAGTCAAATTTCCGACATTTTAGATATTTTGAAAACTGCAGGGGGGTTTGGGCAAAATATGAACCATCGCCGTTTTCAGTAATTGGCATATTTTAGGTGTAAAAATTCGTAATTTGAAAATGAAAATAGGTGCAGAGAGTCAGAATTCGGCTCAAAAATCACGCTCAGGAGTCAAATTTCCGACTTTTCAGATATTTTGAAAACTGCAGGGGGGTTTGGGCAAAATATGACCCATCGCCGTTTTCAGTAATTGGCCTATTTTCGGTATAAAAAGTCGTAATTTGAAAATGAAAATAGGTGCAGAGAGTCAGAATTCGGCTCAAAAATCACGCTCAGGAGTCAAATTTCCTACATTTCAGATATTTTGAAAACTGCAGGGGGGTTTGGGTAAAATATGACCCATCGACGTTTTCAGTAATTGGCATATTTTCGGTGTAAAAATTCGTAATTTGAAAATGAAAATAGGTGCAGAGAGTCAGAATTCGGCTCAAAAATCACGCTCAGGAGTCAAATTTCGGACATTTCAGATATTTTGAAAACTGCAGGGGGGTTTGGGCAAAATATGACCCATCGCCGTTTTCAGTAATTGGCCTATTTTCGGTATAAAAAGTCGTAATTTGAAAATGAAAATAGGTGCAGAGAGTCAGAATTCGGCTCAAAAATCACGCTCAGGAGTCAAATTTCCTACATTTCAGATATTTTGAAAACTGCAGAGGGGTTTGGGCAAAATATGACCCATCGCCGTTTTCAGTAATTGGCATATTTTCGGTATAAAAATTCGTAATTTGAAAATGAAAATAGGTGCAGAGAGTCAGAATTCGGCTCAAAAATCACGCTCAGGAGTCAAATTTCGGACATTTCAGATATTTTGAAAACTGCAGGGGGGTTTGGGCAAAATATGACCCATCGCCGTTTTCAGTAATTGGCATATTTTCGGTATAAAAATTCGTAATTTGAAAATGAAAATAGGTGCAGAGAGTCAGTATTCGGCTCAAAAATCACGCTCAGGAGTCAAATTTCCGACATTTCAGATATTTTGAAAACTGCAGGGGGGTTTGGGCAAAATATGAACCATCGCCGTTTTCAGTAATTGGCATATTTTAGGTGTAAAAATTCGTAATTTGAAAATGAAAATAGGTGCAGAGAGTCAGAATTCGGCTCAAAAATCACGCTCAGGAGTCAAATTTCCGACTTTTCAGATATTTTGAAAACTGCAGGGGGGTTTGGGCAAAATATGACCCATCGCCGTTTTCAGTAATTGGCCTATTTTCGGTATAAAAAGTCGTAATTTGAAAATGAAAATAGGTGCAGAGAGTCAGAATTCGGCTCAAAAATCACGCTCAGGAGTCAAATTTCCTACATTTCAGATATTTTGAAAACTGCAGAGGGGTTTGGGCAAAATATGACCCATCGCCGTTTTCAGTAATTGGCATATTTTCGGTATAAAAATTCGTAATTTGAAAATGAAAATAGGTGCAGAGAGTCAGAATTCGGCTCAAAAATCACGCTCAGGAGTCAAATTTCGGACATTTCAGATATTTTGAAAACTGCAAGGGGGTTTGGGCAAAATATGACCCATCGCTGTTTTCAGTAATTGGCATATTTTCGGTATAAAAAGTCGTAATTTGAAAATGAAAATAGGTGCAGAGAGTCAGAATTCGGCTCAAAAATCACGCTCAGGAGTCAAATTTCCTACATTTCAGATATTTTGAAAACCGCAGGGGGGTTTGGGCAAAATATGACCCATCGCCGTTTTCAGTAATTGGCATATTTTCGGTATAAAAATTCGTAATTTGAAAATGAAAATAGGTGCAGAGATTCAGAATTCGGCTCAAAAATCACGCTCAGGAGTCAAATTTCGGACATTTGAGATATTTTGAAAACTGCAGGGGGGTTTGGGCAAAATATGACCCATCGCCGTTTTCAGTAATTGGCATATTTTCGGTATAAAAAGTCTGATATCATAATAGATTACTTTGAAACCCGTATCAGGCACTAAACAAAAAATTGGGCTACTCTTATTACAAATTCGCTACTTTTAGACCCTCAGCTCGCTACTTTTAGCAATTTGAATTTGTCAACCCTGATACCGTATACTATCACTCCAATAAATATATATATATATATATATATATATATATATATATATATATATATATATATATATATATATATATATATATATATATATGAATGAAAACTCACACCCCAGAAGTGACTCGAACCCATACTCCCAGAAGCAACGCAACTGGTAACTACAGGGCGCCTTAATCCGCTTGACCATCACGGCCGTCAAAAGGAAGTGATTGCCGAGGCTATTTGAGCCACTTCCCCGACGGCAACTCGGATGGTAATCTTGGGCATAGCATTTCACCAAATCACCTCATTCTTTGGGGCACACGTGAGGAACACAAATGCGAACAAGCCTGAATGGTCCCCAGGACTATATGCGAATGAAAACTCACACCCCAGAAGTGACTCGAACCCATACTCCCAGAAGCAACGCAACTGGTAACTACAGGGCGCCTTAATCCGCTTGACCATCACGGCCGTCAAAAGGAAGTGATAGCCGAGGCTATTTGAGCCACTTCCCCGACGGCAACTCGGATGGTAATCTTGGGCATAGCATTTCACCAAATCACCTCATTCTTTGGGGCACACGTGAGGAACACAAATGCGAACAAGCCTGAATGGTCCCAGGACTATATGCGAATGAAAACTCACACCCCAGAAGTGACTCGAACCCATACTCCCAGAAGCAACGCAACTGGTAACTACAGGGCGCCTTAATCCGCTTGACCATCACGGCCGTCAAAAGGAAGTGATAGCCGAGGCTATTTGAGCCACTTCCCCGACGGCAACTCGGATGGTAATCTTGGGCATAGCATTTCACCAAATCACCTCATTCTTTGGGGCACACGTGAGGAACACAAATGCGAACAAGCCTGAATGGTCCCCAGGACTATATGCGAATGAAAACTCACACCCCAGAAGTGACTCGAACCCATACTCCCAGAAGCAACGCAACTGGTAACTACAGGGCGCCTTAATCCGCTTGACCATCACGGCCGTCAAAAGGAAGTGATAGCCGAGGCTATTTGAGCCACTTCCCCGACGGCAACTCGGATGGTAATCTTGGGCATAGCATTTCACCAAATCACCTCATTCTTTGGGGCACACGTGAGGAACACAAATGCGAACAAGCCTGAATGGTCCCCAGGACTATATGCGAATGAAAACTTACACCCCAGAAGTGACTCGAACCCATACTCCCAGAAGCAACGCAACTGGTAACTACAGGGCGCCTTAATCCGCTTGACCATCACGGCCGTCAAAAGGAAGTGATAGCCGAGGCTATTTGAGCCACTTCCCCGATGGCAACTCGGATGGTAATCTTGGGCATAGCATTTCACCAAATCACCTCATTCTTTGGGGCACACGTGAGGAACACAAATGCGAACAAGCCTGAATGGTCCCCAGGACTATATGCGAATGAAAACTCACACCCCAGAAGTGACTCGAACCCATACTCCCAGAAGCAACGCAACTGGTAACTACAGGGCGCCTTAATCCGCTTGACCATCACGGCCGTCAAAAGGAAGTGATAGCCGAGGCTATTTGAGCCACTTCCCCGACGGCAACTCGGATGGTAATCTTGGGCATAGCATTTCACCAAATCACCTCATTCTTTGGGGCACACGTGAGGAACACAAATGCGAACAAGCCTGAATGGTCCCCAGGACTATATGCGAATGAAAACTCACACCCCAGAAGTGACTCGAACCCATACTCCCAGAAGCAACGCAACTGGTAACTACAGGGCGCCTTAATCCGCTTGACCATCACGGCCGTCAAAAGGAAGTGATAGCCGAGGCTATTTGAGCCACTTCCCCGACGGCAACTCGGATGGTAATCTTGGGCATAGCATTTCACCAAATCACCTCATTCTTTGGGGCACACGTGAGGAACACAAATGCGAACAAGCCTGAATGGTCCCCAGGACTATATGCGAATGAAAACTCACACCCCAGAAGTGACTCGAACCCATACTCCCAGAAGCAACGCAACTGGTAACTACAGGGCGCCTTAATCCGCTTGACCATGACGGCCGTCAAAAGGAAGTGATAGCCGAGGCTATTTGAGCCACTTCCCCGACGGCAACTCGGATGGTAATCTTGGGCATAGCATTTCACCAAATCACCTCATTCTTTGGGGCACACGTGAGGAACACAAATGCGAACAAGCCTGAATGCTATGCCCAAGATTACCATCCGAGTTGCCGTCGGGGAAGTGGCTCAAATAGCCTCGGCTATCACTTCCTTTTGACGGCCGTGATGGTCAAGCGGATTAAGGCGCCCTGTAGTTACCAGTTGCGTTGCTTCTGGGAGTATGGGTTCGAGTCACTTCTGGGGTGTGAGTTTTCATTCGCATATAGTCCTGGGGACCATTCAGGCTTGTTCGCATTTGTGTTCCTCACGTGTGCCCCAAAGAATGAGGTGATTTGGTGAAATGCTATGCCCAAGATTACCATCCGAGTTGCCGTCGGGGAAGTGGCTCAAATAGCCTCGGCTATCACTTCCTTTTGACGGCCGTGATGGTCAAGCGGATTAAGGCGCCCTGTAGTTACCAGTTGCGTTGCTTCTGGGAGTATGGGTTCGAGTCACTTCTGGGGTGTGAGTTTTCATTCGCATATAGTCCTGGGGACCATTCAGGCTTGTTCGCATTTGTGTTCCTCACGTGTGCCCCAAAGAATGAGGTGATTTGGTGAAATGCTATGCCCAAGATTACCATCCGAGTTGCCGTCGGGGAAGTGGCTCAAATAGCCTCGGCTATCACTTCCTTTTGACGGCCGTGATGGTCAAGCGGATTAAGGCGCCCTGTAGTTACCAGTTGCGTTGCTTCTGGGAGTATGGGTTCGAGTCACTTCTGGGGTGTGAGTTTTCATTCGCATATAGTCCTGGGGACCATTCAGGCTTGTTCGCATATATATATATATATATATATATATATATATATATATCATAGACTAGATCAATCAGTGCCTCCATGTTAGCCGAGGTCAGGTAAAGTTGAAACTGGGAAAATTCCTAATCCAAAGGAATTTCCGGTTGCAATTCTTTTGACCATGTCGATTAAGGCAGCGTATGGGATCCTCTGAGACGTAGGTTCGAACCCTCTTCACGACCCTTGTGGATTTGTTCAATTGAAACTGGAAACTTTGACTTTTAGTGTTGGTGACCGTGGGAGAGGAGAGTGTATCGCTGAGTGTGTTATTGTAAGTGAGTGTGTACAGCTGGTGGGGCGAGCCTGGCTACACAACACACATATTTACCACAGGCTGGCTCTCTCCTTACATGTTATCTCACATACGACCGCCTTATGGTTATGTCTTGAGAGTTTAATTCTATTTTTATTTCCTTCTATTCTTTCTTTAGGCAAGTTTCCGTTCAATATACAATAGCAGTCCCCGTGGCGTAGTGGTAAACCACTCGCCAGCGCTTCGCTTTGGCCTGGGTTCGTATCCTGGCCGAGAAGGATTGACCAGGAGCCAATCCTTAACTGTAGCCTCTGTTCACCCAGCAGTGATTGGGTACCTGGATGTTAAACGATTTGGCGGGTCGTATTCCGGGGAAACTTAAGATAAGATAGTTACTCCCCGGTGACACGGCGCCGTGGCTGCTGCTCACTGATCCTACAGGTTGTTGTGGTAGCAGAATGGACACACTTACCTCTCAGAGACGAGAGAGGGTCTATCAAGGACCCAGGCTGAGGGACCCCACAGTGAGGACCCAAGCTGAGGGACCTACAGTAAGGACCCAAGCTGAGGGACCTACAGTAAGGACTCAAGCTGAGGGACCTACAGTTAGGACCCTAAAGTCCCACATTGAGAGGTACGCCACTACCTTACCTTGAGGTTACCTTGAGGTGCTTCCGGGGCTTAGCGTCCCCGCGGCCCGGTCGTCGACCAGGCCTCCTGGTTGCTGGACTGGTCAACCAGGCTGTTGGTCAGTCCAAGTCTGAGGACCCCAAGCTGAGAGACCTACAGTAATGACCCGAAAGTCCCACATCGAGAGGTACGCCACTAGCCCCCATTTTTTGTTTGTTATCCTAGGACGGGGACCTAGCCCCAAGTCTCCAAGGGAGACTCGGGAGCTGTCTTCACAAGGGAGCTGTCTTCACAAGGGAGCTGTCTTCACAAGGGAGCTGTCTTCACAAGGGAGCTGTCTTCACAAGGGAGCTGTCTTCACAAGGGAGCTGTCTTCACAATGGAGCTGTCTTCACAAGGGAGCTGTCTTCACAATGGAGCTGTCTTCACAAGGGAGCTGTCTTCACAAGGGAGCTGTCTTCACAAGGGAGCTGTCTTCACAAGGGAGCTGTCTTCACAAGGGAGCTGTCTTCACCTTGTTCTTGTTCCCAGGTTCAAGGCTCGGCTGATGGAAGCTCCAGCTCAGGGCAATACAGGGCTTTCCACCATTCCGTACTGGAATGTGTCAAGATTGAAACCAAAGAAGATAGAGAACTTTAAGATGGCGTTCATGCAGGTCGGCGTTCAATCCCTGACCGTCCAAGTGGTTGGACACCATTCCTTTCCCCTCGTCTCATCTCAAATCCTTATCCTCATATATCCTCCAAGTGCCATACACGTTAAGGACTGGCGCCTTCTCCTGCTAGTTACCGTGTTCAAACTTAGCGGTCTAGTTTTAACTAGGTCGTCAAGACAACAATGTCTGATGAACACAGTGATGGTCGCAGTAGCTGATGAATGAGGCTGAGTTGCTGTGAGGCTCAGGATGTCCCATCCCCTATCCTCTACCTTCCCTCCATCCCTCCATTCCCTCCCATCATCACTATCCTTCTCCTCCTACCAGCAGATAGTCACGCGGCGCAGCTGGTCCGGTCGGTAACAACATCAACAGGGGATTTGGTTCTGGTAATTAGTGTCCTCGTCCTCCGCCAAGTCCACGTGTTGCCTGCTGGAAGCTGGAGTCATTGTGTCTAAATTATTGCCACCGTTTGGCACCATTATTGGCACCAGGGAGCCGGTCGGCCGAGCGGGCAGCACGCTGGACTTGTGATCCTGTGGTGCTGGGTTCGATCCCAGGCGCCGGCGAGAAACAATGGGCAGAGTTTCTTTCACGCTATGCCCCTGTTACCTAGCAGTAAAATAGGTACCTGGGTGTTAGTCAGCTGTCACGGGCTGCTTCCTGGGGGTGGAGGCCTGGTCAAGGACCGGGCCGCGGGGACACTAAAAAAGCCCCGAAATCATCTCAAGATAACCTCAAGATAACCGACTCAAACCTCTCAAAATGTACTCCTTGGAAAGGAGACGAGAAAGGTATCAAAAAATATATGCAGGAAAGATACTGGAAGGCTAGATAACCATATTTGCACAGTAGAATAACAACATACTGGAGCGAAAGATACGGAAGGAAATGGAGAATAGAACCAGTGAGGAGTAGAGGTGTCATAGGCACAATCAGAGAGCACTGTCTGAACATCAGAGGTTCACAGCTGTTCAACATCTGAACCTTGAATCACAAGTCGAGCCTGACCTCAGGCCGGGCTCGGGGAGTAGAACAACTCCCAGAACTCTCTCCAAGTATGCTCCAGGTATGTTTCAGCCCAAGTCATATTTCAAGTGACAGAAGTGCTTCTTCTTAAATTAATTGCTGATGTGATTATCAAACTCGAGACTGGGTTACTGAAGGAAATTTATGGTCAAATATTAAATATTGAGACTAGGTAATGTTTTCTCAAATGTCCTCATCGCGTTCCCCATTCCTGTGTCTTTGCCAGCAACACGGGCCCTGAGAGAGAGGAGCTCCAGTGTCCTACAACGAATTGTGGTCCTTTGCCTGCACAATGGTGCGAGCATGTCTGAATGGAGGAGCAATTCTCAACACCAACAGTGACAAAGCAAAGTTGCTTGATTTGTTATCGATGAATTTGCCCAAAGAAACGCACATAGAGCATTTCTGAAAGTGAAGAAGTGATTACCATTTCTAATCTGAAATGTCGAATACAGAATAAACATGACTGTACTAAACATTACTATTATATACCTCTTATTGTTGATACCTCTTATCTCAGTACTGTATTCTTTGTGTCATATATATATATCTTGAATACAATTTCTTCTCACTACCCATTATATATATATATATATATATATATATATATATATATATATATATATATATATATATATATATATATATATATATATATATATATATATCGCTCTAGTTCTTTTTTTCTCTTGTAGTGTACTTATAAGTAACACATGTACATATTCATAGCCATACATAAATCATATGCATTTACCACTCGTTACAAAAATACTTAATGAGCACTTTGATATATTGCCTATACTTCCCATATGTTAGCAGCTCTACGCGACCCTCTTAGTCTCAGGCGTTTAGCAACTCCAAAGTGTGATGGGTTGTAAGTTTCTAGCTACAAGTAAGGTTGTATTCTACATATAAACGAATGTTGTTATTGTTATTAATATTATATATATATGTGTGTTAATTTAGACCACCATACATATTGTGTGTGTGTACTTGGATGACTATAGAACATGGGATGAGGTTTCCAGGGGAAGCTTATGACGTTTGACCTCTGTTGTGGCGACCAGTTAAAACATACTTGACATATTACCTGTTATGACTCACGTCTGAACACCTGTAGTCATTAACTACAGGTGGAGCTGATTAACCTCACCAGTGATCAATGACCATTAACCCATGGTGTGGTGGTGTTGACACACTGGACCATTGACCATTAACCCCTAGTACTGACACAGGTGACCAATAACCATTAACCCCTAGTACTGACCCAGGTGACCATTGACCCCATAATACTGACACAGGTGACAATGACCACTAACCCCTAGTACTGACCCAGGTGACCATTAACCTATGATACTGACCCAGGTGACCAATGACCATTAACCCCACGGTGTGGTGGTGAGTGAGGACCAAGCAGGAGTAACAGCGTGTGTGTGTTGTGTTGGCCGCAGGACGCGACGAGAGAGCCGGGTGCTGGAGCTGGCCAGGACCAGAAGGAAGTAGGTGCCCGTCCCTACACCTCCACACCTTTAATGCCTAAAACCTCGGGTTTCAACCGCCCGCCGACCGCTCGCCCGCCACCCGACCGCCGCCCACCCGACCGCCGCCCGCCGCCCACCCGTCCGCCGCCCGCCTGTCTCCTGTCCACCGCCTGTCTCCTGTCCACCGCCTGAGCTCTTGTGCTATGCTTGTATTGCCCGGTATTTTATAAGGAGTGTTCTGCGTACCTCTGTAACTCTGTAGTTGTAACTCTGTAGCTCCAGATTCACGAAGCAGTTACACAAGCACTTACGAACCTGTCCATCTTTCCTCAATCTTTGGCGGCTTTGTTGACAATTATTAAACAGTTAATGAGCTCCGAAGCACCAGGAGGCTGTTTATAACAACAACAACAGTTGATTGGCAAGTTTTCATGCTTGTAAACTGTTTAATAAATGTAACCAAAGCCATCAGAGATTGAGGAAAGATGTACACGTTCGTAAGTGCTTGCGTAAGTGCTTCGTGAATCTGGTCCCTTCTCCCATTCTCTTGTATATTTCAATTTTGCGATTTTTTTTTTTTTGTATTTGTCTTCTCAAGTAGATATGCATGATTGTATTTTCTCCCGTGTTGTATGTATACATACATTGCTTCTGCTTATTTAGTATAAGTGTATATATATGTATATATATATATATATATATATATATATATATATATATATATATATATATATATATATATATATATATATATATTAGATGAATTTTATTTGTTTAGGATTATGTATACACATGTAGCTCCCACATGTACACGACATTAAACAAATGTTGTTATTGAGGAAATTATTAAGGAAAGATGTACAGGTTTAACAAGTTACCTTCCAAACTTTGCATAAATGCCTTGACGAATCTTGTCTAAGGATATTATTAAATTCTAACACTGTTAGGGCGATATATTTGAAGGAGGAGCAAGTGTTAAGTTGTCACTTGATAGTTGAAACTCCTGTGTGCACATGTGCCACAGTCACTCACACTCAGTGTATACCTGTATTCTCACATGTGCTACAGTCACTCACACTCAGTCAACCCGTTCTCGCAAATTTAATAAGTCAATATTGACTTATTAGTTGCATGCATAGGTGACATACTAAACATAATAGTTTCCCTTGAAAAGCTTCATAGAAAACACCGACCTTACCTAACCAACTTAGTATGTTAAAATAAGCATCTTATAGCTTCGTAATTACAATTGTTACTTAACCTATTATAGGTATAGGTTAGGTAATAATTGTAATTACGAAGCAATAAGATGCTTATCTTAACATACTAAGTAGGTTAGGTAAGGTCGGTGTTTTCTATGAAGTTTTTCAAGGGAAACTATTATGTTAAGTATGTCACCTATGCACATATTTAATAAGTCAATATTGACTTATTAAATTTGCGAGAACGGGTTGACTCAGTGTATACCTGTATTCTCACATGTGCTACAGTCACTCACACTCAGTGTATACCTGTATTCTCACATGTGCTACAGTCACTCACACTCAGTGTATACCTGTATTCTCACATGTGACACAGTCACTCACACTCAGTGTATACCTGTATTCTCACATGTGACACAGTCACTCACACTCAGTGTATACCTGTATTCTCACATGTGACACAGTCACTCACACTCAGTGTATACCTGTATTCTCACATGTGACACAGTCACTCACACTCAGTGTATACCTGTATTCTCACATGTGACACAGTCACTCACACTCAGTGTATACCTGTATTCTCACATGTGACACAGTCACTCACACTCAGTGTATACCTGTATTCTCACATGTGCTACAGTCACTCACACTCAGTGTATACCTGTATTCTCACATGTGACACAGTCACTCACACTCAGTGTACACCTGTATTCTCACATGTGCCACAGTCACTCACACTCAGTGTATACCTGTATTCTCACATGTGACACAGTCACTCACACTCAGTGTATACCTGTATTCTCACATGTGACACAGTCACTCACACTCAGTGTACACCTGTATTCTCACATGTGCCACAGTCACTCACACTCAGTGTATACCTGTATTCTCACATGTGACACAGTCACTCACACTCAGTGTACACCTGTATTCTCACATGTGCCACAGTCACTCACACTCAGTGTATACCTGTATTCTCACATGTGACACAGTCACTCACACTCAGTGTACACCTGTATTCTCACATGTGCCACAGTCACTCACACTCAGTGTATACCTGTATTCTCACATGTGCCACAGTCACTCACACTCAGTGTATACCTGTATTCTCACATGTGCTACAGTCACTCACACTCAGTGTACACCTGTACACACACATGTGCCACAGTCACTCACACTCGGTGTACACCTGTACACACACATGTGCCACAGTCACTCACACTGTGTACAGCTGTACACACACATGTGCTGCAGTCACTCACACTCGGTGTACACCTGTACACACACATGTGCCACAGTCACTCACACTGTGTACAGCTGTACACACACATGTGCTGCAGTCACTCACACTCGGTGTACACCTGTACACACACATGTGCCACAGTCACTCACACTGTGTACAGCTGTACACACACATGTGCTACAGTCACTCACACTCGGTGTACACCTGTACACACACATGTGCTACAGTCACTCTGTGTACACCTGTTCACCTGTACACTGGCATACTTAGACACACCTTTTCTAATGTTGTCTGTATTTTAAAGCGAAGGTCTGTCTCGTAGGTAACGTAACACACACTACACTACACAGAGAGAGCCCATGCAGGTGATGTATCAATGAACAAATCCAACAGGAGCCGTCATGTGGATTCGAACCTGCGCGCCGGGTGTTCCTATGCGTGCCCTAGTCAACTGTTACCACGCCATGGTGCAGGTGGGGCACTGTGTCGTGGCACAGTTGACTAAGGCGCGTCTGGGAACACCCAGGGCACACGGGTTCGAACCTACATCACGGCTCCTGTTGAGTTTGTACATTGTACCGTCTCACTTCCCTTCGTTATCACAGTTTGTAATATTTTTAATTTGTTTTGGTTCCAACTTCACTTCTAGTTCATGTGACTAGAAGTGTTTTTTTTGCTTGTGTATTTTGCTTGCATGACTGTGTTTAGACTGGTGTTGGCACTGGCTGGTGATGGCACTGACTGGTGTAGACACTGGTGTTGGCACTGGTTAGGCAGGTGTGGCCCAGTCTGGTGTGGCCCCGGTCTGGTCTTGGCACTGGCAACCCTGGTCTATGGCACCGGGAGTGCCAGGGTGTGGGGGAGGGGGGGCGGACGCTATGATGAGGTTAGTCTTGACAATTCAATTAACGTGCCGGGAACGTTAGCCTTACGTTCTCTACTGTTGCATGTGGAGGCCGTTGTTTGGCCCTGGATAACCTTTTCTACTTTCCTGTTTATTTCTGTTTGCTGTTGATATCAGGCTTGAATATGTAAGTATTATATGTTTACTGTTAGGCACTGAGATGCCGTTAGGTGCCATCTTTCCTTCCTCCAGTGCCACCTTTCTTTCCTCCAGTGCCACTAGGTCGTCCTCCAGTGCTTTCTGAGCTGCTCCTTTTCTTAGAGTATCGCACCTTTAGCATTGGAGAATATTCCTGGGAGGTCTCTGGGTAGTCTACAAAATTATCATGCAAGTGGCTATTAGAGTTCAACCCCAGCAAATGCAAGAGGATTGGGTTACTCGACAGGAGACCATAGGAATTGTCGACAATAAAGAGAAGGAACTTTTTAGTGTCAGCCAGAAAAAGACGTAGGAATAGATATAGCAATGAATTTCTCACAACACACACACACACACACACACACACACACACACACACACACACACACACACATACACACACACACACACACACACACACACACACACACAGGATAAGGCAGGACAGAGAAGGCTGGGCAGACTGCATATTTCTTGACTGCCAAAAGGCCTTTGATACGGTACCGCACATGAGACTGCTATACAAACTTGAGAGGCAGGCAGGAGTAAGCGGAAAGGCCCTAGTATGGGTGAAGAACTACCTAACAGGAAGGAGCCAGAGAGTAATGGTAAGGGGCGAGAAGTCGGACTGGCGAACAGTAACAAGTGAAGTACCTCAAGGATCGGTGCTGGGACCAATCCTCTTTCTAATTTACGTAAATGATATGTTTACAGGAGTGGAATCATACATGTCAATGTTTGCGGATGACGCAAAATTAATGAGAAGAGTTGTGACAGACGAGGATTGTAGGATCCTCCAAGAGGACTTAAACAGGCTGCAGAGATGGTCAGGGAAATGGCTACTGGAGTTTAACACCAGTAAATGTAAAGTTATGGAAATGGGATCAGGTGACAGGAGACCAAAGGGACAGTACACAATGAAGGGGAACAGCCTACCTGTAACGATTCGAGAAAGAGACCTGGGAGTGGATGTGACACCTAATCTAACTCCTGAGGCACATATAAATAGGATAACGACAGCAGCGTACTCTACACTGGCGAAAATTAGAACTTCATTCAGAAACCTAAATGAGGAGGCTTTTAGGGCGCTTTACACTGCCTACGTGAGACCCGTCTTAGAGTATGCCGCGCCATCATGGAGCCCCCACCTGAAGAAACACATAAAGAAACTGGAGAAGGTTCAGAGGTTTGCGACGAGGCTTGTCCCAGAGTTACGAGGGATGGGATATGAAGAGCGGCTGAAGGAACTGAACCTTACGACACTAGAGAAAAGAAGGGAGAGAGGAGATATGATAGGGACATATAAAATACTCAGGGGAATTGACAAAGTGGAAATAGATAAAATGTTCACACGTAATAATAACAGAACGAGGGGACATGGGTGGAAACTGGAAACTCAGATGAGTCACAGAGATGTTAGGAAGTTTTCTTTTAGCGTGAGAGTAGTAGAAAAATGGAATGCACTTGGGGAACAGGTTGTGGAAGCAAATACTATTCATACTTTTAAAACTAGGTATGATAGGGAAATGGGACAGGAGTTATTGCTGTAAACAACCGATAGCTGGAAAGGCGGGATCCAAGAGTCAATGCTCGATCCTGCAAGCACATATAGGTGAGTACATATAGGTGAGTACACACACACACACACACACACACACACACACACACACACACAAGCAGATTATATAATGCATTCTGTGTAATTACAACTTGAGTTTGGATAAGCACTTTAATCCTCTTGTGTGAATGATTACTTAATAACCCACAACAGTATATGAAGTTTAAGAGATCTCTGGCCCTGGTCATGGAGAACAGGAGAATATATATATATATGTATATAATAATAAAATGCCATGCCCAAGATTACTATCCGAGTGCCGGCGGGGAAGTGGTTCAAATAGCTTCGGCTATCACTTCCTAATGTCCGGTCGTGATGGTCAAGCGGATTAAGGCATCCTGTACATACCAGTTGCGTTGCTCCTGGCAGTATGGGTTCGAGTCACTTCTGGGGTGTGAGTTTTCAGTTGCATATAGTCCTGGGGACCATTCAGGCTTGTTCGCATATATATATATATATATATATATATATATATATATATATATATATATATATATATATATATATATATATATGCATGCTGATTAAGATTGTATAAATGTATGGCCACACCTGTAGTGTAGAATACAGTAAAGAGAAAGTAGTGAGACTCACGGGAGCCGCACGAACTAAATTGTGGATTATTAGAAGAACCTTCAGAAAGGTGGACAAAATACTGTTCATAACTCCGTACACCGCGTGTGTGTGTGAAGGAGAGTGGAGTATACATCACCGGCCTGGAGCCCCACACCTCATAAAGAACACACTGGCAAAATTGAACACAAGTCCGGTACTTGGTCCTGTCCCGCAGTAGAGGAGACTGAGTTACGAGGTCACAGTGAACGACCTCACAAGGCCTGGAGGGCAAGAGTGGTCCTGGTCCACAATAATATCCTGAGGGGAAGCGATAGTCTTGACACGAACAAATGTTTACTGAGACAGACGAGAAGTTATCGTGTAGAGGACGTAGATGACTGCCGACCACTGTATCCACTACACCCTCATTCTACCACCTACGCCTGGAACATGGCAGCGTCACCAACGTAGAAGAAATAGTCGAGGCTGGATGAAGCACTCAAGACTGTCTTCACAAACTTACCTTATCTTCTCCTCCCCCCCTTTCCCCCCTCCTCTTCCCCCCCTCCTCCTCCTCCTCTTCCGCCCCCCCCCCTCCTCCTCTTCCCCCCCCCCCTTCTCCTCTTCCCCCTACTCCATCGGGAGCGCCGCGCTGGGGAAATTTAATATATTTCCTCAACACAGAGGTGAGCGGCGAGCCTCGAGTGAGCCATCAGGTAACTCCGCCTCAACAATGGCCGCACAGATTGGGTAAAGATGTCGCTCACCAATTGTCATGGAGGGCATTATCAGGAGAAAGGGCTAAGGTATTACGACCCCCTTGGAAGGGGTCGGGATAAGGATTTGGGATGGGACGGAGGGAAAAGGAGTGATGGCCAAGCATTTGGACGGTCGGGGGATTGAACGCCGAGCTGCATGAAGCGAGACCGTCGCGCTACCGTCCAGCCCAAGTGGTAAGGCGGAGCTGCACGGAGGAGGAAAGGGGATAGCAGAGAAGTGAAGGATAGGGATGGGGTTGGTAGTTAGACAAGTTGAGGAAGCGATAGAGGAAGGAGATGGAAAGAAGGATGGAATCTCCATTGCATTTTTACAAGTATATATACAGACACGTGCATTCATGCAGGCTGGGATAACTGGAAGAATTCTGGATTGGGCAAAGGAGTATCTAACAGACAGAAAACCAAGAGGCACAATCAGAGAAAACTGTGAGAGTGGTGCAACAGGTACCATGGCCGAGGTCAGGTCCAGTACCTCTGGTTCCTGGTATATGTCCAGGTCTTATGGAAGATCTTTTACATGACAATGTCTACAGAGGATGCAGATCTATTGAGAGAGAGAGAGAGAGAGAGAGAGAGAGAGAGAGAGAGAGAGAGAGAGAGAGAGAGAGAGAGAGAGAGAGAGAGAGAGAGAGAGACGTATGCAGAGAACACACACACCAACACTAATGTCAGCACACAAAACTAGGAAAAATAAGGAGAGCTTTAAGCAAAAATAAAACTTGGGGGCTCCTTAAAGACAATATACAAGGCGAACATGAGAGGTGTTCCACAACAAACACCAACCTCAAGGAATCCTCATCTTGTGGTGGAGGTCGTGAAGGAGGCGACAAGAGTTAGGAGGGAACTCTACCTATCAACTTACTGCTCTTGTACTGACGTGTTTCCTCATATCCGTGCACCTCCTTCAGGTTAACTTAAGGTAACCTGGTCGACGCCCGGTCGTCGACCAGCCCTCCTCGTTGCTGGACTGATCAACCAGGCTGTTGGACGCGGCTGCTCGCAGCCTGACGTTATTCTTCTAAACAACATTTTAATGAGATTCTCTGGTCACATTTGTCAAAGGCTTTCGTGAATTTTCTGTATACAGCCCACGAGTCACAATAACGTGGCTCAAGATGTATACACCAGATGTATACACCAGATGTATACACCAGATGTATACACTAGATATATCTGTATAAACATCTGCAGATTTTTATTTTGTGAATTACGCCAATAATAATATAACAGTGGTCAAAGTACGAGAGAGATGAGAGAGGGTCTCAACCATAATGCCTTGGGAGGCGTATAGCTGGTTCGTCTAGATCAAACTTGTAATTTGACTCCACTTATTAAGACCTTAACGATAGGTTCTTGCCCCTAGAGTAGTTGGCTTCATTACCTCTGGTGGCCCATTGTCGCCCAAGCTGTTCCTCATTTGGTGTGTATCATGTGACCTATTACGGGTTAATTACCAGAGGAGACATGTATTGAGGGAGTCAGTCGGCGTCAGGAGATAAGGTTCTGTCGCCCAGAAGTTGTCATATACATGTCGACCATGTGGTCATGTTTACCTTGCCTCAGGTCTGGCATTGTCTTCCCACCTCTCCGACAATATTGCCGTAGTTGTATAATCTATTCTGCTGTTATCATTGTTATCATGTTATCAAAGTGTTATCATTGAATGTTATTTGTTCATGAGGGGACGTAGCATGTGGAAGCTTATGTTCTGGACTGTATTACACCTTTGTTCTCGATGTTCAGCAGGCTGGGTGTTATATTTTGTTCAGCTTTTAATTTATAATGGAATATATAGTCAAGATATTATGTTGTGTTAGAATGAACACTGTTCCCGTACTTTTAGTGAGGGGGGGGGGGTCACGGGACGGAAGGAGGTGGCGGAGGACGACCATGGTCCGTGACTGTCTTAGTAGACCATGCAGGATACTCACTATGGTACTTAGTACCACAGTGACTGGCTCCATCCATCACGGATCCAGCCGGCTATTATGTACGCTTTCTGCTTTATTCATATCTGATGAGCATGTTGTAATAGATCCATGTTACTCTCTCTCTGTCTGTCTCTCTCTGTCTCTCTCTCTCTGTCTCTCTCTGTCTCTGTCTCTCTCTCTCTCTCTCTGTCTCTCTCTCTCTCTCTCTCTGTCTCTCTCTCTCTCTCTCTGTCTCTCTCTCTCTCTGTCTCTCTCTCTCTCTGTCTCTCTCTCTCTCTCTCTGTCTCTCTCTCTCTCTCTGTCTCTCTCTCTCTCTGTCTCTCTCTCTCTCTGTCTCTCTCTCTCTCTCTGTCTCTCTCTCTCTCTCTCTCTCTCTCTCTCTCTCTCTCTCTCTCTCTCTCTCTCTCTCTCTCTCTCTCTCTCTCTCTCTCTCTCTCTCTCTCTCTCTGTCTCTCTCTCTCTCTCTCTCTCTCTCTCTCTCTCTCTCTCTCTCTCTCTGTCTCTGTCTCTGTCTCTCTCTCTCTCTCTCTCTCTCTCTCTCTCTCTCTCTCTCTCTCTCTCTCTCTCTCTCTCTCTCTCTCTCTCTCTCTCTCTCCTCTCTCTCTCTCTCTCTCTCTCTCTCTCTCTCTCTCTCTCTCTCTCTCTCTCTCTCTCTCTCTCTCTCTCTCTCTCTCTCTCTCTCTCTCTCTCTCTCTCTCTCTCTCTCTCTCTCTCTCTCTCTCTCTCTCTCTCCTCTCTCTCTCTCTCTCTCTCTCTCTCTCTCTCTCTCTCTCTCTCTCTCTCTCTCTCTCTCTCTCTCTCTCTCTCTCTCTCTCTCTCTCTCTCTCTCTCTCTCTCTCTCTCTCTCCTCTCTCTCTCTCTCTCTCTCTCTCTCTCTCTCTCTCTGTCTCTCTCTCTCTCTCTCTCTCTCTCTCTCTCTCTCTCTCTCTCTCTCTCTCTCTCTCTCTCTCTCTCTCTCTCTCTCTGTCTCTCTCTCTCTCTCTCTCTCTCTCTCTCTCTCTCTCTCTCTCTCTCTCTCTCTCTCTCTCTCTCTCTCTCTCTCTGTCTCTGTCTCTCTCTCTCTCTCTCTCTCTCTCTCTCTCTCTCTCTCTCTCTCTCTCTCTCTCTCTCTCTCTCTCTCTCTCTCTCTCTCTCCTCTCTCTCTCTCTCTCTCTCTCTCTCTCTCTCTCTCTCTCGTCACCTCAAAAGCCCATGAGTTCAGATACTTCAGTATATCATCCGTTGGACGTGTTTATGTGAAGGAATCTTCCAAAGCCTCTTGTGGCAGTGAGGAGGCAGGGGAGGGATGGCAGGGGGCGGCAGGGGGGGCGGCAGGGGGGGTGGCAGGGGGTGGCGGCGCCAGAGATTGCAGTAGAGGATAGTTAGGTCGGGAACGCCATCCGAACATGTTTTACTCAGGGTATATTTTTCTGATATGTGAGACTGTTGGGTCTCACATATCAGGTGGTACCCACACGTGCTGGTGCACGTGTGGGTACCTGGCCTCGTCCTGCTGGTCACCTTGCTAGCCAGCCTCTCCGTCAGCCCCGCTCCTGAGCCAGGTAAGTCCACTACGGGCTCACCATAGCCCGTGCTACTTGGAACTTGTTCCGAGTAGCTGAATCTATAACAACACCAACAAGCCAGCCTCTTCCCACCGCCCGACACACCAAGAGAGCACAGGGCTGGGAGCCACAGGGTTAGTTAAACTATAGAGCTGCGACACAGTACTACTCTAGCCCAATAGTGTCAAAAATAAACTTTACTAGACGAAGAGGTGATTGGAGAGACAGTCATTGCATTAGGGAACCTGAGGCTGGACAAAAGGTGGGGCCCAAAAGCTGAAGGTCGACCCATTCAGACACAGATAGGTGCGCATTTTCACCCTTCACTGTTCAGACAAATCTATGCTACTTTTATTTTACGAAATAAAACATTTTTCCCAGCGGTTCTGAATCAGATTTTGGATATTTTGTTATAAATGTATATAATATGTTGCTGGGCTAAATTACTCGAAACTAAAATAATTCCATACGAGGCCAGCAGGCATCTTGAGAGAGGTTATCTTGAGATGATTTCGGGGCTTTAGTATCCCCGCGGTCCGGTCCTCGACCAGGCCTCCACCCTCAGGAAGCAGCCCGTGACAGCTGACTAACTCCCAGGTACCTATTTACTGCTAGGTAACAGGGGGCATCAAGGTAAAAAAAAAGTTTTGTTAAGTTTAAAAAGTTTGTTTCCTCCTCCACCGAGGATCGAACCCGGAACCTCTGGACTACGAATCCCGAGCGCTGCCCACTCAGCTGTCAGGCCCTCCAAAGGACAGTGCCACCCTCCAAAGGACAGTGCCACCCTCCAAAGGACAGTGCCACCTCAGATGCTGTCCCCACCAGATGGAGACAATGCTATCATCATGTTATGCTCCAAAAAAGTGTAAATAGTGTTTACGATTGCACGGGGAAAAATCAATGCCGGTGGGTTGGCAGATTGTGTTGTTGTCGGTCCATTTTTGAATGCGTGGCTTTCATGTTGCGCGTAAAATTCAGGATTGCACGCTTGGAAATTGAGCTTGCAATTGTTTTTTTTTTACCTGAAAAGTTTTGGTCATCTGGAAAAATTAGAATCTGTGTTGTTTTTGGCGACCTTGTTTTCTCTTGCTGGATGATGCTCTCTCATCTCACCTGGATGCTGCTCTCTCATCTCACCTGGATGCTGCTCTCTCATCTCACCTGGATGCTGCTCTCTCATTTCACCTGGATGCTGCTCTCTCATTTCACCTGGATGCTGCGCTATGTGGGGACAGCGTTCATGTTCTACCTAATGTTCAATTCTGAGGATCACCCTCATTTCTTACTTCACACCTCACTAATCCTTGGCTCATAACCACCCTATATCTCCACCCTACACACCCTCATCACCTTATATATCGTAGTTCACTTTGTAAGTTAATCACACTCGACGATTAAATGCAACCTCGGAACACTGAAAAGAATTACTGAACAAAAAATTGTACCACTTACGGGCTATTCATGCCCGTGCCACCTCTTGGGTGGCTTAATCTGTATCAATCAATCAGTAAGCTAATCCCCCGGGGTCAGCTCTCAAGAGCCGTCAATCTCCACCCTGTAGTTGCTCGTACTCTGCAGGCGAGGAGTCACAATAACGTGGCTGAAGTATGTTGACCAGTCCACACACTAGAAGTTGAAGGGACGACGACGTTTCGGTCCGTCCTGGACCATTCTCAAGTCGATTGATACTCTCAGCTCATCCCAACTCAGCCACACTCCAGGAATTGCTGGCCCACCATCTGGGTCACCACCCGGGTCACCACCAGGGTCACCACCCGGGTCACCACCAGGGTCACCACCCGGGTCACCACCAGGGTCACCACCAGGGTCACCACCAGGGTCACCACCCGGGTCACCACCAGGGTCACCACCAGGGTCACCACCAGGGTCACCACCAGGGTCACCACCCGGGTCACCACCAGGGTCACCACCAGGGTCACCACCAGGGTCACCACCCGGGTCACCACCAGGGTCACCACCAGGGTCACCACCCGGGTCACCACCCGGGGAGCTTGTCTCAACCCTGCCTCCATACTGACTGACCTGTCGGCCATTAAGTAGTCACGGGTTTGTCACCCTAGGAACTGTTTATGCCTACAGACACATCACTCGTGTGATTACCTCGTCACGTGTGTCAACAACGCCCCCGACTAGTACCCAGACGTGAAGGCTTGACACTACAAGGCTCCGGGGGACCTCGTCTGGTCAAATCCCCCACCAAAATGGCAGGTTTTGGAGGCTTGACACTACAAGGCTACGGGGGACCTCGTCTGGTCAAATCCCCCACCAAAATGGCAGGTTTTGGAGGCTTGACACTACAAGGCTCTGAAGGGACCTCGTCTGGTCAAATCCCCCACCAAAATGGCAGGTTTTGGAGGTTAACACAATCTCTCATGACCTTTTTCCCATTCGCCGCGGACCACTGCACGCCCCCATTGCTCTACATTGTTGCATACTGCGTGTATAATCCAACTGTCTAATCATTGCATTGTGTTAAATGTGCTGCTAGCTTAGTATACCTAGTATGTGGCTGATGGTATACAGGAGTGTCCCTCGACCATGTGGCTGTGTGGGGGCGAGCTGTCCTTCGTTCTAGGTGTGTGTGTAGGGGAGGGGGATCAGTGTTTGGTCCTAGCTGTGTGTGTGGGAGCTGTGATCCTGCGTGTGTGTGTGTGGGAGTTGTGATCCTGCGTGTGTGTGTGTGTGGGAGTTGTGATCCTGCGTGTGTGTGTGTGTGGGAGCTGTGATCCTGCGTGTGTGTGTGTGGGAGTTGTGATCCTGCGTGTGTGTGTGTGGGAGTTGTGATCCTGCGTGTGTGTGTGTGGGAGTTGTGATCCTGCGTGTGTGTGTGTGTGTGTGGGAGCTGTGATCCTGCGTGTGTGTGTGTGTGTGTGGGAGTTGTGATCCTCCGAGTGGTGTGTGGGAGTTGTGATCCTCCGAGTGGTGTGTGGGAGTTGTGATCCTCCGAGTGGTGTGTGGGAGTTGTGATCCTCCGAGTGGTGTGTGGGAGTTGTGATCCTCCGAGTGGTGTGTGGGAGTTGTGATCCTCCGAGTGGTGTGTGGGAGTTGTGATCCTCCGAGTGGTGTGTGGGAGTTGTGATCCTCCGAGTGGTGAGTGGGAGTTGTGATCCTCCGAGTGGTGTGTGGGAGCGTCACCAAGTGGGTGGCGGTGGTGTGACTTGTTAGGAGTCATTAAAGACAGTAATTACCGTTTTAGTTGACCACATCACGGCCTTGGGTGGAGGTCACTCAGCCGCTGATATGTTTGTTTACTTGCTGTTTGGACTAATATATTTCTGGGCTACCTGGTGACTGACAGCTGTCAACCACACTATTGTGGAAATAAGCATTTCATTCACTTCTCACTTCTGCAAGCAGCTGTCTGATGCCTCGTGCTTGATGTCGTCGAGGATGTCTCCTGCTGCTCCTTGATGTCGTCGAGGTTGTTGTTGTTGTTTAAGATTCGCTACTTGGAACAAAAAGTTCCAAGTAGCACGGGCTATGGTGAGCCCGTAGCATTATTGTCGTCGAGGATGTCTCCAGCTGCTCCTGGCTGTCGTGGCTGGTGGTGCCCACCTGTGTCGTCGTGAAGGTCTGGGCACTTGTACCAACCAACCAGACTTGTAGTCAACCACTTGTAGTCAACCAACCAGATCAACCAGCCTATTGCAAGTGGCCTCCCGCCTGACAACGGAGTCTGGCGTAGCAGCAGCAGCGAGGCCTCATTGCTCACCGTGTTCCTGATAACCAAGATAATTGCTAGGTTAATATTAGCGACGCTGAGAGAGCCGTGCTTAAGAGCCCGGGCACCTGGGAGCCGATATCTGAGCACCACTTGAGTAGACGATTGGCGCCGGGGGTGGGGGTCAGGTTGGGGCAAGAGAGAGGGGGGGGGGTTGTGCTGTAAGGAGGAAAGGGCTAATGGCCTCTCGCATTATCCGCTCTTAATTAGCAATCAGGTTTGAGATGGGTAATTGACGCGGCATCTGTACGAGGAGGTACGTCAGGCTGCGAGCAGCCGCGTCTAACAGCCTGGTTGATCAGTCCAGCAACCAGGAGGCCTGGTCGACGACCGGGCCGCCGGGACACTAAGCCCCGGAAGCACCTCAAGGTTACCTCAAGGTAGGAGTCTCCCTGCTGCACCACAACGCCAGGAGGAGAGTTTCTGTGTGTGAGTCCCTTTGTCGTCTAGTGATTGTCACGAGAGGAGGAGCGGAACTGTTCGACACACACACACACACACACACACACACGCACACACACACACACACACACACACACACACACACACACACACACACACACACACACACACACACACACACACACACACACACACACGGACTCACCCCACGGATCACATTACCGCTGCCACAGACGTGGCGTATATCCTGCCGGAGAAATACCAACAAAAAGCTAATCCTAACTAAACCTCTTCCTTGTTTATGCACCATTTTAGGCCTAGGTGTCTGGCATCTTTATATTCGGCCGCCAGGGGGATGTAGCGGCGTCAAGACGAGGACAAGCAACACGGTAAATTGATGCAGATGGAAAGGAAGGTGATTGGAGTGTCTCCAGGTGGCGTATGTGGGCAGGAAGGTGAGGGAGAGGCAGCTGTGGGGACTATTTGGTCACCTGCTCGCATCCCAGGTGTGTTTACGGGCTCTCCATTGACCGTGCTACATGGACACTTCGTCCTGAGTAGCTAAATCTGAAACAACAACAACCCCAGGTGTGTCAAGGCTCCGGGTACTGCAGTGCCAGGCGAGGTGTTGGGCCTTAGCTCTTGGAACACAGCTTTATGAAATGTCGGTGGCCTAATGCAATGGCTCTCGACTCGCTTGTGTTCCATCATACTCTTGTGTTCCATCATACTCTTGTGTTCCATCATACTCTTGTGTTCCATCATACTCTTGTGTTCCATCATACTCTTGTGTTCCGTCATACTCTTGAAACAGTATAGTGTTGGCCTGGAGTGTTGCCGCCTCTTAGTGCACTCGACCTGGTGACTCTGCACGAGTGCTGCCTTGCTCGTTGATGGTTTGTTTGTGTGTGTCCGGCCTGTGAGCCACCAGTGTCAACAGTGCCAAGAGTGGTGCCACCAGCCCCGTGTCCGGCCTGTGAGCCACCAGTGTCAACAGTGCCAAGAGTGGTGCCACCAGCCCCGTGTCCGGCCTGTGAGCCACCAGTGTCAACAGTGCCAAGAGTGGTGCCACCAGCCCCGTGTCCGGCCTGTGAGCCACCAGTGTCAACAGTGCCAAGAGTGGTGCCACCAGCCCCGTGTCCGGCCTGTGAGCCACCAGTGTCAACAGTGCCAAGAGTGGTGCCACCAGCCCCGTGTCCGGCCTGTGAGCCACCAGTGTCAACAGTGCCAAGAGTGGTGCCACCAGCCCCGTGTCCGGCCTGTGAGCCACCAGTGTCAACAGTGCCAAGAGTGGTGCCACCAGCCCCGTGTCCGGCCTGTGAGCCACCAGTGTCAACAGTGCCAAGAGTGGTGCCACCAGCCCCGTGTCCGGCCTGTGAGCCACCAGTGTCAACAGTGCCAAGAGTGGTGCCACCAGCCCCGTGTCCGGCTCTCACTCCCGGACACTTGTTCTCTTACCAGGTAATTGTGTGTTGGTGTGGGGGTGTAACTTTGTGGGAGCCCTGGGCCAGAGGGTGCCAGGACCTGAGGGCCAGAGGGTGCCAGGACCTGAGGGCCAGAGGGAGCCAGGACCTGAGGGCCAGAGGGAGCCAGGACCTGAGGACCAGAGGGAGCCAGGACCTGAGGGCCAGAGGGAGCCAGGACCTGAGGGCCAGAGGGAGGCAGGACCTGAGGGCCAGAGAGAGCCAGGACCTGAGGGCCAGAGGGAGCCAGGACCTGAGGGCCAGAGAGAGCCAGGACCTGAGGGCCAGAGGGTGCCAGGACCTGAGGGCCAGAGGGAGCCAGGACCTGAGGGCCAGAGGGAGCCAGGACCTGAGGGCCAGAGGGAGCCAGGACCTGAGGGCCAGAGGGTGCCAGGACCTGAGGGCCAGAGGGAGCCAGGACCTGAGTGCCAGAGGGTGCCAGGACCTGAGGGCCAGAGGGTGCCAGGACCTGAGGGCCAGAGGGAGCCAGGACCTGAGGGCCAGAGAGAGCCAGGACCTGAGGGCCAGAGGGGTGCCACGGGTGCCAGGACTTGAGGAAAGAGTTGGACCAGCATGGGTGCCACCTTCAGATCCAACTCTTCCTGGTCAGACTTCGGCCACTGACAAACGTAAACATGTTCACAGGAATTGCCAGATTTATCCACGGTAACTGGTCAGTTTCATTCATGCTGGCTCCTGCCTACCTCCCTCACGCTGACTCATCCCACACCTGTGGAAGTGTGTACACATACGTCAGTCCACAAGACTCTTCTTGCATAATTCAAGTCAAACAAACACTTCCTACACTCCTAGTTTATAATACTGCTGCACAGGTTATCTTGAGATGATTTCGGGGATTTAGTGTCCCCGCGGCCCGGTCCTCGACCAGGCCTCCACCCCCAGGAAGCAGCCCGTGACAGCTGACTAACACCCAGGTACATGTTTTACTGCTAGGTAACAGGGGCATAGGGTGAAAGAAACTCTGCCCATTGTTTCTCGCCGGCGCCCGGGATCGAACCCGGGACCACAGGATCACAAGTCCAGTGTGCTGTCCGCTCGGCCGACCGGCTCCCCAAGTAGCCTACTCCCCAGGTAGGCTAATTATTATTGATAATTTATACAGTAAATCAGAATGACTATAGCTGTTGGAGCATACCTGGAGTATACCTGGAGTATACCTGGACAGGGTCTCATGAGTTGTTCTACTCCTCGAGCCCAGCCAGAGGCCTGGATTGACTTGTGATAACTTGGTCCAACAGGCTGTTGCTTGGAGCGGCCCGCAGGCCCACTACAGCCTAGTTGGTCCGGCACTTCTTGCAAGAACTTATCTAAGTGCCTCTTGAATACATCCATCTTTGTTCCGTCAATATTTTTAATGGTTGCTAGGCGGGTGTTGAACAGCCCTGGACCTCTGATGTTCAGTGTTCTCTGATTGTGCCTATGACACCTCTACTCTTCACTGGTTCTGCTCTGCATTTCCTTCCGTATCTTTCGCTCCAGTATGGCATTGTACAAGTTGGAATGGATATAAGGACAACAAGACTGGTAGTATGAGGATAGTGTGAAGGGCGACCGTGCAAGAGGCGAGTTACTACCGACCAGATGAAGCGGTTGTGCACCACTTTACAATATTTACAACTAACACGCTCCCCCCGTGTGGGTGAGGGGGGGGGGCAGGGTTATAATGTCTTGGGTAAATAGTGATAATGTCGAGTACCTGGTTATGGCCGCCACCAGCACCTTACTCTCTCTCTTTACTCTGGCGTGAGGTGGTGAGGGCGGGGGCTGGCAGGCACGTGGGCGGAGAGGGGCGGGGGGGGGGGGGGGCTGGCAGACACGTGGGCGGGGAGGGGCGGGGGCTGGCAGACACGTGGGCGGGGAGGGGCGGGGGGCTGGCAGGCACGCGGGGAAATTATTAGGGACTTTCTCCCTTTTCTAAAATCACTGTCATGGAGAAAGGGTCCATAATTCTTCTTTAATTTCTATATATAGGTTGGTGTAATTCAGGTAGAGGGGGATGTGGGGCGGAGGACCCCCCTCAACACCAGAGGCCCGAGACTGTTCAACACGCTTCCACTACACATAAGGGACATAACTGGCCGACCCCTCACAGTGTTCAAGAGAGAACTATCAACACCAGAGGCCCGAGACTGTTCAACACGCTTCCACTACACATAAGGGACATAACTGGCCGACCCCTCACAGTGTTCAAGAGAGAACTATCAACATCAGAGGCCCGAGACTGTTCAACACGCTTCCACTACACATAAGGGACATAACTGGCCGACCCCTCACAGTGTTCAAGAGAGAACTATCAACATCAGAGGCCCGAGACTGTTCAACACGCTTCCACTACACATAAGGGACAAAACTGCCCTCACAGTGTTCAAGAGAGAACTATCAACATCAGAGGTCCGAGACTGTTCAACACGCTTCCACTACACATAAGGGACATAACTGGCCGACCCCTCACAGTGTTCAAGAGAGAACTATCAACATCAGAGGCCCGAGACTGTTCAACACGCTTCCACTACACATAAGGGACATAACTGGCCGACCCCTCACAGTGTTCAAGAGAGAACTATCAACATCAGAGGCCCGAGACTGTTCAACACGCTTCCACTACACATAAGGGGCATAACTGGCCGACCCCTCACAGTGTTCAAGAGAGAACTATCAACATCAGAGGCCCGAGACTGTTCAACACGCTTCCACTACACATAAGGGACATAACTGGCCGACCCCTCACAGTGTTTAAGAGAGAACTATCAACATCAGAGGCCCGAGACTGTTCAACACGCTTCTACTACACATAAGGGACATAACTGGCCGACCCCTCACAGTGTTCAAGAGAGAACTTGACAAACACCTCCAAAAGATACCTGATCAACCAGGCTGTGACTCATACGCCAGGCTGCGAGCAGCCGCGTCCAACAGCCTGGTTGATCAGAGATGTGCCTCTCACAAGTGCCTGCTTGGATTGGACTCCTGCGTCCTGATTGGTTGATGACTGGTATCTAATATTTCGACCCTAATTGGCCGAAGAGACGTGGGTGGCAGCAAGTTTTGGTGCGTTCAGAGAGTCACTATGTCTCGGCTGCCTTCACGATCTTGGCTGCCTTCACGATCTTGGCTGCCTTCACGATCTTGGCTGCCTTCACGATCTTGGCTGCCTTCACGATCTTGGCTGCCTTCACGATCTTGGCTGCCTTCACGATCTTGGCTGCCTTCACGATCTCGGCTGTCTTCACGATCTCGGCTGCCTTCACGATCTCGGCTGCCTTCATGATCTCGGCTGCCTTCACGATCTTGGCTGCCTTCACGATCTCGGCTGCCTTCACGATCTCGGCTGCCTTCACGATCTCGGCTGCCTTCATGATCTCGGCTGCCTTCAGCAAGAGAATCGTCGACTTTGTCACAGTATAAGTTAAAAAGAAGGAAGGAGTGTAGGTGAAGAGGGAGAGAGCAAGCACTCAGACACACCCAGCCAGCCAGCCAGCCAGCCAGCCAGCCAGCCAGCCAGCCAGCCAGCCAGCCGGGTAGATGAGTGTTGAGAAGCAGATAATGGGAATGTTTCCGGGGTTGATGTCAACACTGGAATACTGATGTGGTGCTCAGTGTGCGTGCTCTGGTGCTCTAATATGCCCTGCTGACGCTGCTGCCCCGGAGGAGGGTGGTGGGGGGGGGGTTGATGGGGGCACTGCTGTAGGATGTGGGTATCTTGAGATGATTTCGGGGCTTAGCGTCCCCGCGGCCCAGTCCTTGACCAGGCCTCCACCCCCAGGAAGCACCCCGTGACAGCTGACTAACACCCAGGTACCTATTTTACTGCTAGGTAACAGGGGCATAGGGTGAAAGAAACTCTGCCCATTGTTTCTCGCCGGCGCCTGGGATCGAACCCAGGCCCACAGGATCACAAGTCCAGCGTGCTGTCCGCTCGGCCGACCGGCTCCGACCGGGGGTGTTGTAGTTCTATTCTCTGTAGACAATGTAGAGTCTATTGTCTATCACAGACGAAGTACAAGATGAGGGCGGGGTGTTGACTTGGTACAGTAGCTTGGACTGTACCTGAATTTACCCGAGGGGCCTCGACGAGGACGGGAAGGCGGCGGCTTGTCAAAGGTCCCTCCCCCTTTTGCCCTGATGGTAGAGTGGGTTCTGGGAGGCCTGCGTCATTTTGGTGTAGAGATGCGCTTGGCTGGGATTGTTGGTGTTGTGGTGTGTGTTCCAGGTGGCTTGGGTAGTGGTCCAGGTGGCTTGGGTAGTGTTCCAGGTGGCTTGGGTAGTGTTCCAGGTGGCTTGGGTAGTGGTCTGAGACACGTGACGGCGTCCTCCCTGTCATTGTTCCAACACTGAAGGCAGCTTAGTTACTCGAGGATCATATTAGTGCAGGAAATGCCATCTTGAAGACGTGTTTCCTCCTTGTCCTATTACTCCTGCTCCATTCTGGCTTGTTTATTTTCCTCCTTACAGTTTTTTTCCTCTTTGTTCCCCGCTTAACATCGTCTGCTTCTCTTCCTCCGGTTCTTTTCCTGCTACCTTTATAGATAGTGTGTCTTCTAAGAAAGTTTTTCAGTCTTCATTTATGTGGTCCTTTTGGGCCATAGTGCGCTAGTACGTCACTCCTGGTTGTCTTATACGGTTGAGGGATAATACCTGTAGTAACTACTGTGATGTTACTGTGCCAATGACCTTGTTACAAAGGTGCTCATGACTTCGTTATTACGGTACCAGATAAATTATTAGTCAACATAATTATCCCTCACCATCACTTCCTCCTATCCCTCTTCAAGCCTTTACTACTTCTTCCCCCTACTTCATCTTTTATACTTCCTGGTTACCTATTTTATTTTATATACTCATATTTCCTGTTGTCTCCTATTCTGCCCACCTTCTTGCACTCCGCCTCCTGCCCCCGCCCCTCGCCCTGGAGGACTCTTGCTTTATTCTTCAAGAGACCCCCCTCCCCCCCCACAGGTGTGGGTCCCACAGTCAGTTCCTCACACCGGAACCTAGTCTGTGTTTGTGGGGTGGAGGAGGGGGGTGGGGTGCATAACCAAATATAGCGTCAGCAAGAAAAGTGACAGGATGGATTACGAGAACCTTCAAATCCAGGGATCCCATCACAATACAAATGCTATTCAAATCACGGGTCCTGTCCCGCCTTGAGCGCTGCTCGATACTCACTTTCCCTTCAGAGGAGGAGAGATTGCTGAAACAGGGCGAATACAGAGAACATAATGACACGACACACACAGACACGGCACACACAGACACGGCACACACAGACACGACACACACAGACACGACACACACAGACACGGCACACACAGACACGACACACACAGACACGGCACACACAGACACGACACACACAGACACGACACACACAGACACGGCACACACAGGCACGACACACACAGACACGACACACACAGACACGACACACACAGACACGACACACACAGACACGACACACACAGACACGGCACACACAGGCACGACACACACAGACACGACACACACAGACACGACACACACAGACACGACACACACAGACACGACACACACAGACACGACACACACAGACACGGCACACACAGACACGGCACACACAGACACGACACACACAGACACGACACACACAGACACGGCACACACAGACACGACACACACAGACACGACACACACAGACACGGCACACACAGACACGACACACACAGACACGACACACACAGACACGACACACACAGACACGACACACACAGACACGGCACACACAGGCACGACACACACAGACACGACACACACAGACACGACACACACAGACACGACACACACAGGCACGACACACACAGACACGGCACACACAGACACGACACACACAGACACGACACACACAGACACGATAAAGTTCCTAAAGTATTGGGATCGTCTCGAAGCTCTCAAAATGTACTCTCTGGAAAGGAAACGAGTGAGGTATCAAATAATATATACCTGGAAAATATTGAAGGGCCAGGTCCTATATTTACACAATAAAATGACCTACTAGAGTAAATGATATGGCAAGAAATGTTGAATTGACCCAGTGAAGAGTAGAGGTGCCATAGGCACAATCAGAGCACACTATGAACATCAGGGGTCCACGGTTGTTCAATATCCTCCCAGCAAGTACAAGAAATATTGCCGGAGCAAAAGTGAAAGTCTTCAAGTAAAAAAACGGGACACTTTCCTGCAAGATGTGGCGGACCAACCGCGCTATAGTGGATATGTGGGCCTGTGGGGTATTGGGATCGAACCTCCGTTTGGGAGCAAACTCCAACATGTGTGAAATATTCTTGGTATCTATATTTTAGTCTCCCCGAGAAGGTCTTCCTATAGAATTTTCCGAGCCACAGTGTAGCAGCCTGGTCCGTTGTCAGGTGCGACATGCCTATTATGGCTGTGGCCTCACTCTTACAAGAAAATGACGTCTCTCGATGACTTTCGGGAAATACAATAATATGTAAAGATCTTTTAAAATCATCCTACTGTATTTCTCTTTATATACACTTACACACTGTTGGCTTGTATGGAAATGTTTCGATGTGGTAGAATTTTTCTGCTGTCACCAGGTTACTCAATAGTCGTTTTTATCATTTCTTACTATTTGCTTTATATACAATGTCTCTCCTTATAATTACCTCAGTGTAAACATGCATTACACAGTGTGATCCCTTACCACTGACGTGTACAGTGTAACCATCTTACACCACCTCATAAGTGGGGATCCAATGGAAACCCTGTCTTGTATGAAGTCTTCCGGTACCTGCTTGATGGGGTTCTGGGAGTCCTACTCCCGAAGCCCGGGCTTAGGGAGTAGAAGAGCTCCCAGAACCCCATCAACCAGGTATCAATGAGTGGGTGGTGAGTTGTGATGTTATAATAAGAGAAATTATAAAATAATAATAATCTAGATATATTGTACAGTACACACGGGATCTGTGAGGAGATATATAATGCATGTACCCAAATCAATGCAGCCACCCTTGCGGGCGCGTCCTGCCAGTCTTGCCAATATCCTGGAGGCGGTAGCCCGCCTTTAAATAATCTCCAAGAAGCGGCCACCTTCGTAAATGTCCACCAGGAAGTTGTTGTCCTTTTTTAAAACCTCCAGGAAGCTGCCAGCCTTGTAAGTATTACCCCAGGAAGCTGCCAGCCTTGTAAGTATTACCCCAGGAAGCTGCCAGCCTTGTAAGTATTACCCCAGGAAGCTGCCAGCCTTGTAAGTATTACCCCAGGAAGCTGCCAGCCTTGTAAGTATTACCCCAGGAAGCTGCCAGCCTTGTAAGTATTACCCCCAGGAAGCTGCCAGCCTTGTAAGTATTACCCCAGGAAGCTGCCAGCCTTGTAAGTATTACCCCCAGGAAGCTGCCAGCCTTGTAAGTATTACCCCCAGGAAGCTGCCAGCCTTGTAAGTATTACCCCAGGAAGCTGCCAGCCTTGTAAGTATTACCCCCAGGAAGCTGCCAGCCTTGTAAGTATTACCGCAGGAAGCTGCCAGCCTTGTAAGTATTACCCCAGGAAGCTGCCAGCCTTGTAAGTATTACCGCAGGAAGCTGCCAGCCTTGTAAGTATTACCCCAGGAAGCTGCCAGCCTTGTAAGTATTACCCCAGGAAGCTGCCAGCCTTGTAAGTATTACCCCAGGAAGCTGCCAGCCTTGTAAGTATTACCCCAGGAAGCTGCCAGCCTTGTAAGTATTACCCCCAGGAAGCTGCCAGCCTTGTAAGTATTACCCCAGGAAGCTGCCAGCCTTGTAAGTATTACCCCAGGAAGCTGCCAGCCTTGTAAGTATTACCCCCAGGAAGCTGCCAGCCTTGTAAGTATTACCCCCAGGAAGCTGCCAGCCTTGTAAGTATTACCCCCAGGAAGCTGCCAGCCTTGTAAGTATTACCCCCAGGAAGCTGCCAGCCTTGTAAGTATTACCCCCAGGAAGCTGCCAGCCTTGTAAGTATTACCCCCAGGAAGCTGCCAGCCTTGTAAGTATTACCCCAGGAAGCTGCCAGCCTTGTAAGTATTACCCCAGGAAGCTGCCAGCCTTGTAAGTATTACCCCAGGAAGCTGCCAGCCTTGTAAGTATTACCCCAGGAAGCTGCCAGCCTTGTAAGTATTACCCCAGGAAGCTGCCAGCCTTGTAAGTATTACCGCAGGAAGCTGCCAGCCTTGTAAGTATTACCCCAGGAAGCTGCCAGCCTTGTAAGTATTACCCCAGGAAGCTGCCAGCCTTGTAAGTATTACCCCTAGGAAGCTGCCAGCCTTGTAAGTATTACCCCAGGAAGCTGCCAGCCTTGTAAGTATTACCCCAGGAAGCTGCCAGCCTTGTAAGTATTACCCCCAAGAAGCAACCATTCCCTGTGTGTTGTGGGGTTATCTTAAGGTTATCTTGAGATGATTTCGGGGCTTTAGTGTCCCCGCGACCTGGTCCTCGACCAGGCCTCCACCCCAGGAAGCAACCATTCCCTGTCTGGTGTGGGGTTATCTTGAGGTTATCTTGAGATGATTTCGGGGCTTTAGTGTCCCCGCGGTCCGGTCCTCGACCAGGCCTCCACCCCCAGGAAGCAGCCCGTGACAGCTGACTAACACCCAGGTACCTATTTTACTGCTAGATAACAGGGGCATGGGATGAAAGAAACTCTGCCCATTGTTTCTCGCCGGTGCCTGGGATCGAACCCGGGACCACAGGATCACAAGTCCAGCGTGCTGTCCGCTCGGCTGGCCGGCTCCCCTCCTCTGGGGAGGGGGTAGGAGGTCAGTGATCATGGTGAGGCCTCTCTTCTCTCCCAGAAACACCCAAGTAAAGCTGTCTGCCTCTGTAATAATCGCTACTTAATGCACATTTTCAGGATAAACCTGAGGAAGGAGTCTCGGCCATCCGCCTTTAAAACTTCTCGCATAAAGACGCCTCAGTCTTGAAAATTCTCATCGGAATGCAGAATGTCTTGAAATATTTTCTCAGAATATAGAATGTCTTGACAATTCTCCTCGGAATACATGTTATCCTGAAAATTCTCATTAAAATACATGTTATCTTGAAAATTCTCATCAAAATACATGTTATCTTGAAAATTCTCATCAAAATAGAGAATTCTCATCAATTTTGAAGGTATATTGAACAGAAGGAAAACTATGTGCCTTGATAATTGTGGGAGTTGTGGAATACGCAGCAGAAGGCAGGTTGCAGCTGCTATGGAGAGGCAGCAGCAGCAGCAGCAGCAGGGTGTGTGGTGGTGCAGGAGCAGCAGCAGCAGCAGCAGCAGCAGCAGCAGGAGCAGCAGCAGCAGCAGCAGCAGCAGCAGGAGCAGCAGCAGCAGCAGCAGCAGCAGCAGGAGCAGCAGCAGCAGCAGCAGCAGCAGCAGCAGCAGCAGCAGGGTGTGTGGTGGTGCAGGAGCCACCTTCCAGGAGGAGCTGGAGTAAACGTGACAGCTCTTACACCACCAAGGAGGGAGGCAGAAGAGCACGTCTTCATCATGACTTCCTACCCCCCTTTTCCCCCTTTGTTGGAGGGGGGCGGCTCCCCCCGCGCCCCCACACGCCCACCACCGCAGCCCCCCGCGCCCCCACCACCGCAGCCTGCCTCATAACCTGCACAATACATTTTAAAATGTTTGAAATAGAGTCCAAAATGGGGCAGTGTTATTGTGTCTAAAGTTCCTTCCCACATTTATGGCAGAGTTTGCTAAGACCGGTTGCTTCATCTGGGTCCTTCTGCGTCAGTGTCCTGGGTCCTCTTCCTGCGTCAGTGTCCTGGGTCGTCCTGCGTCAGTGTCCTGGGTCCTCTTCCTGCGTCAGTGTCCTGGGTCGTCCTGCGTCAGTGTCCTGGGTCCTCTTCCTGCGTCAGTGTCCTGGGTCGTCCTGCGTCAGTGTCCTGGGTCCTCTTCCTGCGTCAGTGTCCTGGGTCGTCCTGCGTCAGTGTCCTGGGTCCTCTTCCTGCGTCAGTGTCCTGGGTCGTCCTGCGTCAGTGTCCTGGGTCCTCTTCCTGCGTCAGTGTCCTGGGTCGTCCTGCGTCAGTGTCCTGGGTCCTCTTCCTGCGTCAGTGTCCTGGGTCGTCCTGCGTCAGTGTCCTGGGTCCTCTTCCTGCGTCAGTGTCCTGGGTCGTCCTGCGTCAGTGTCCTGGGTCCTCTTCCTGCGTCAGTGTCCTGGGTCGTCCTGCGTCAGTGTCCTGGGTCCTCTTCCTGCGTCAGTGTCCTGGGTCGTCCTCCGCCAAGACAAAGTTGGTGTTCCGACTGCGACTGCGACTAAGACATTCACTCGCCTTGTTTACATCTCGCCATTTCCTTCCTTTGCATAATTACCCTGTAACTGGCCGCTAATTGCTCCACGTTTGTCCCAGCATTTGTGTCTATAGGACTCTCACCCCCGCTCCTTGGGACGACCGTGTGAGGGGGTGGACACCCATTGTGTTTTTCTATGGATTTCTTTTATGATATTAACTAGAACAGTTTGAATGGTGATGTTAGTCAGATATTATACAGCTATGTTCTCATTTCTCACTCTTACCCTTCTCATTCTTGCCCTTCTCACTCTTACCCTTTCCTCGCCTCCCCTTCCTTCCTCCCTGCCCTCCACTCTGAAGGATGGTTCCTCATATGTTGAAGGTTATTAAAGCCTTACGTCTAATTGTCTGATCCATCTTATATTGTGGTGTAGGTAGTACACATGCTCTCTCTCTCTCTCTCTCTCTCTCTCTCTCTCTCTCTCTCTCTCTCTCTCTCTCTCTCTCTCTCTCTCTCTCTCTCTCTCTCTCTCTCTCTCTCTCTTTCTCTCTCTCTCTCTCTCTCTCTCTCTCCCTCTCTCTCTCTCTCTCCGTGCGTGTGTTCGCATGTGCATGCGTGCACCGCTAATTAAAAGATCAAAAATCTTTCAAACAAATTTGACCAAAATATAATTAAATTACCGAAAACGATAAAATTAATGTTCGACCTCATTCGCTTTAGTATGATACAAATGTGTGTGTGAGAGGCTGGCCAGACCTCTCTCCCTCACAGAGAGAGAGAGAGAGAGAGAGAGAGAGAGAGAGAGAGAGAGAGAGAGAGAGAGAGAGAGAGAGAGAGAGAGAGGGGGGGGGGGGAGGTGGGGGCGGATGGAGATTGTTGTGGAGATAAAGCACAAATTGCTGAGAACTTGTCAAAGAAGTTCACTAAAGGTGAGGAACCATTCATCTCCCGAGTGATTCACAGTTGTCATTGAGCGCCGCGGCCTACACTATGTAGTACTCGTGTACTACAGTTGCTTTCTTACAATGAGTAAGTCTGATTGTGTCTTGTGTAAGACACTGTGTAAGATTCTGATTGTGTCTTGTGTAAGACACTGTGTAAGATTCTGATTGTGTCTTGTGTAAGACACTGTGTAAGATTCTGATTGTGTCTTGTGTAAGACACTGTGTAAGATTCTGATTGTGTCTTGTGTAAGACACTCTGTAAGATTCTGATTGTGTCTTATGTAAGACACTCTGTAAGATTCTGATTGTGTCTTGTGTAAGACACTCTGTAAGATTCTGATTGTGTCTTGTGTAAGACACTGTGTAAGATTCTGATTGTGTCTTGTGTAAGACACTCTGTAAGATTCTGATTGTGTCTTGTGTAAGACACTGTGTAAGATTCTGATTGTGTCTTGTGTAAGACACTCTGTAAGATTCTGATTGTGTCTTGTCCTCTGTATTTCGTCTTAGATCGTCATTTTTATCCAAAGTGCCTGGAATTTATCGCTGTTAAACATCATGTTGTTTTCCCCTGTAGTTTTGCAATATCTACTAAAGAAGTAGTTTTCATGCTGATCTTTGTGGCATCTTCAAGAGATGACAGGAAGCTGACGTCTGAGATGAGAGTAAGAAATAGCAGTGGTGCAAGGACTCTGCCCTGAGGCACACAACATTTCACTGTGACTGACTTGATTTTATTCGTTATTCTTTGCATTCTGTTTGAAAGGAAATTGAATATATATATATATATATATATATATATATATATATATATATATATATATATATATATATATATATATATATATATTTTTTTTTTTAATTATTTAATTACTGCAGTGTTTGATGAACTGCTAATGACTGGTTCACAGAGCATGTAATTACCCAATTACAGTACTGTTAATTACTGAGCTGTAATATTAGTAGGGTAAATGGGTACAGATCAATGGAGAGGGAAACGATTTAATTGGCTTATTACAAAATTTTGAAAGTTAATGTAATGAGTGGTGATGGTTGGCCGGGGATTGTCAGACCTGTTGACCGCGCCGGTGGTTGATTTGACGGCCTGCGGGCCGCTCCAAGCAACAGCCTGGTGGACCAAACTCTCACAAGTCAAGAGAACTTGGAGTAGGGGAGTAGAAGAACTCCCAGAACCCCATCAACCAGGTAATCAACCAGATTCGATGACCATGGATGTTGATGAAGTTAAGGCTGGATGCCTATGAGTATGTGGATGAGTATGGATAGGTATGAGCCTGTGTGTGGATGAGTATGGATGAGGCGGGTGAGTGTGGTGGGACCTTGGCCACTGCCGCCAGCCGTCGGCACCAAAATCAATAGTGGCAGCTGGAGTCAGACGGACCCTGCCCCCAAATCCCTGGCACCCAGGAGGGCTGGTCCTAGCACCCAGGAGGGCTGGTCCTAGCCCCCAGGAGGGGCTGGTCCTAGCCCCCAGGAGGGGCTGGACCTAGCCCCCAGGAGGGGCTGGTCCTAGCACCCAGGAGGGCTGGTCCTAGCACCCCAGGAGGGCTGGTCCTAGCCCCCAGGAGGGCTGGTCCTAGCCCCCAGGAGGGGCTGGTCCTAGCACCCAGGAGGGCTGGTCCTAGCACCCCAGGAGGGCTGGTCCTAGCCCCCAGGAGGGCTGGTCCTAGCCCCCAGGAGGGGCTGGTCCTAGCACCCAGGAGGGCTGGTCCTAGCCCCCAGGAGGGCTGTATAACGTATACGATGCTAGGAGCAATAGTGTCCCAACACGTCATCTTATATATATATATATATATATATATATATATATATATATATATATATATATATATATATATATTTATATAATATTCCGTTCACTTCTCTATGGCTCATAGCTATATATGGTTCTATAGTCTCTTCGCTCTCTTTGAACAGGGCTACTTTTGTTTACTTTGTCAGTTTTCCCATAATAATCTTGTATGTCGTTATCATGTCCCGGCTGTTGCCTCTATACTGAAGAACACCCGTGTTCACTGCCTCTCACATTGCAGCTGTGTGTACTCACCTAGTTGTACTTAAGCAGAAGGGATAGCGCAGGGTTGAGCTTAAGCTCATGGGCTTCACCTTTTCAGCTGTCCATCATCTGTTTATACAATGACGATCGAGCCTTTTCTGATCGTATCTTCACTTTACAATTGATTCTGAGGAAAGTGAGTGTCCAGTTAGGTGTATACCATTAACCCCCTCCCTCCCCCTTCCCCCCCCACCCCCCTTGGTCATGTGTTATATGTGCATATTTACCTGGAGTATGTGTAGCTAGGTGAGTATGTGTACTTACTAGGTATGTAGCCTATTTCTCCGTATATCTACACTGTTTATGGTAGTATTGACCTATGTGTGGGATTACTGTGTGCTCTGAGGTTACAAACTGGGGCAGATTGCGGCCGAATGACGCTGGTAAATGATAGGTTTTAGAGCCTATAGGCCTATGCTGCGTGTGGGTCTCAGTGGCTGAGTAATAATGTGTATTTTTTCTTCCTCTCCAGGACCCACTTGGAGTATCACGGCTGTGTCAATGGCGTCCATAAGAGGTAAGTTGATCCGTGTGTGTGTGTGTGTAATTGCCTAAGTGTAGTTACAGGATGAGAGCTACGCTCGTGGTGTCCCGTCTTTCCAGCACTGTGTGTGTGTGTGTGTGTGTGTGTGTGTGTGTGTGTGTGTGTGTGTGTGTGTGTGTGTGTGTGTGTGTGTGTGTGTGTGTTTACTAGTTGTTTACTAGTTGTGTTTTGCGGGGGTTGAGCTTTGCTCTTTCGGCCCGCCTCTCAACTGTCAATCAACTGTTTACTAACTACTTTTTTTTTCCCCACACCACACACACACACACACCCCAGGAAGCAGCCCGTGACAGCTGACTAACTCCCAGGTACCTATTTACTGCTAGGTAACAGGGGCACTTAGGGTGAAAGAAACTTTGCCCATTTGTTTCTGCCTCGTGCGGGAATCGAACCCGCGCCACAGAATTACGAGTCCTGCGCGCTATCCACCAGGCTACGAGGCCCGTATGTGTGTGTGTGTGTGTGTGTGTGTGTGTGTGTGTGTGTGTGTGTGTGTGTGTGTGTGTGTGTGTGTCTTTCTAACCAATTTATTTTTCCTCTATTATGTTTACTACATATATTTCTCTAACACACGCACGCACACACACAAAACCACACGCACAACCACTGACACAGACACTACCACAGTGTAAGCAGCTGGGCGTGCAGCACCACCACAAGGGTGGATGCTGGGGCCCGTCCAGTAGCCGTGTCCGTCAACCACCTGACAGACAAGGCAAGTGGCTCTTACATTCAGTGTCAGCAGATGAAACAGATATCATTATAACTATCAAGACAGAGCGTCTCCGATATCTTTACCCCACTGGTTGCCAGTCTGCTCAACCAGGCTGACGATAACGAGGCGTGATAGCGTGTCTGCGACAGGTAAAGAGGCGTGTCCCAATCTTCAGAGTGACTCCACAGGTCAGGACGGGATCGGGACCCACCTGTGGCTCTTCCTCCATCCTACCTACCACGACCCCTCATCCCTCCTAGCCCCCTCCTGCTCCCTCACCTTCTCTCCCTCTCTCCCTCACACCTGCCGGGGAAGAGGGTTAGGAAATGTAGATGTTTATCTCTCAGAATGTTTGGTAATATGTTTATTGTTTGTGATGTGTTTATATGTATGTATTAACACGTTGTACTGAACGGGGTGAGAATAGCTTGAGCTACCTCATCCCTTTGTGTGTATTTTACCTCAATAAACTTTTTTCAATTTCAATTGAGGAAGAGGGAGGCGGGCCATTGTTGTGGTGATCAGCTGGGGGAAATTTACTCCTGGTGATGAGGTATGCTAATCAGTCTAGAGAATTGTTAAATAAACACTGTTAGCGCCTTTATGAGTTGAACCGAGAGCTGTGAGGCACCAATACTCGCCCGTTAACGCAACAATAAAGTGAACGCTTCAATACACAAATCACTACAATCACCTTCTGTGGTTGATTGTTCAATAAATCCCTGAACTATATGTTTAACACATTTCTAACCCTGCCCATGGAGGGCAGAAGAAAATGTATATAGACTTGAGATTGATTCACAATCGACTTCAGAATGATTCACAATCGACTTGAGAATGGTCCAGGACGGAGCGAAACGTCGTCGTCCCTTCACCTTCTAGTGTGTGGTCTGCTCAACATACTTCAGCCACGTTATTGTGACTCATCGCCTGCAAAATGTATATATGCTGGTTAGCATTGTAAATGTCTGGCCACGTCTGTGGTCGAAAATAATAATAATAATAATAAAAAAAACTGTCAAGTGACTGACATGAGTCGGGCTAACATCAGCACCCCGCGGTAACGCACCAATAAACATCATCAACGCATGAACAGTGTTGACGCACCAGTAGACAACATCACACAGCACCAATAAGGTCCTGTGCTGCGTGGTTATCGTCCAGAGGTTATCACTTTTATTGACACTTGTCCATGATAACCGCACGCTCGCGAGTCACTCTCAGAGTCCTGGGGCCAGATTCACGAAAGCACTTACGCAAGCACTTACGAACGTGTACATCTTTTCTCAATCTTTGGCGGCTTTGTTTACAATTATTAAACAGTTAATGAGCTCCGAAACACCAGGAGGCTGTTTATAACAATAACAACAGTTGATTGGCAAGTTTTCATGCTTGCAAATTGATTAATAAAAGTAAACAAAGCCGTCAGAGATTGAGGAAAGATGTACACGTTCGTAAGTGCTTGCGTAACTGGTTCGTGAATCTGGTCCTAGGCCGAGAGTACAATGGTATTGGTCGGGTTATCTTGGCTCAGTGCTCCATCTACGGTAGAAGTGATAACTGGTTGATTGAGCAACCATTGAGTGGTATATGTACCCCTAACAATAGTTGTTTACCTGAAGGGGGAGCTCACGAAGCCTTCGTCTCCTCCCTGTGAACGCCGACCCTACGAGAAGCAAAGTTTTGGAGACATTAGTACTAAGTTTAACTATCACCTACTAGATATCTTCAGTAAATACCTCCACTGATACAGTCAGTTATTACAAGTAAGTAATTATTCTCGTAAATACCGGTATATCTTGGTATTTTCACGTTCATTTTTTTGTCCGAACCGCCCTCTGCAATACATAATATTTCCTAGTACTGTGAAAGCATTGAAAAATAAACATAAAAATAATAAACAAGTCTACCCGTAAATATGTGAAAGAAAATGGTGATGTACCATTTGGATTCGTTTTCTTTGTTGTTCAGTTGGGTAACTTTGATATTGACTGAACATTACTAAATTTGTCGTATGATTTGTTCAGTACTTGTATTGTTATGACAACACTGAGGATAATTAAGATTAGGGCTATTATGATGCTGGTTTTAATGATTATGAAATGAACATCAGTACTATTAATGATATCGAGGAACTTACTACAATACCGTAGTGGTTGAATGAAGTTGAAGAGACCCAATACACGTGTAAGTGTGTTATTAAACCGAATTTTTAAATAAATCTACAATATTTACCAGGGGGAATTTTATCCCCTCTTCAGTAATGAGTGCCACGAAAATGGAGCAGTGCCACGGATCCAGAGCCTCCCAGAAATGGTCTTTGATTTTTAATGCCATCTAGGGAGTGGAGTAAGCTGTAATTTAATCCTTCGCGAGTTCGAAGTCCACACTCACGATCCCTCTTCCCCACACCTACACCACCTCCCCCTTCCCCCCGCCCCGCTCTCTCACCCATTCCCCCCCACACACGCACCACCCTCCACTCCCCCCCCACACACAGACCGCCCTCCACTCCCCCCCCCCCCCCACACACACACACACCACCCTCCACTCCCCCCCCCCCCTCCACACACACACCACCCTCCACTCTCCCCCACACCCACTGAGCCAGGTGTAGCCTGGCAGGGGTGTCGTTCCCACACTAACCATCCGGGGCGACCTTGGACCACAGGCGCGGCTGGATTTGGGTTACCGGAGCCGCTTGGGCAGACTTTCCTCCCTATTATTTATTAATATTAATTACATCTCGCCCGGAGGAGAAGAGATAAGACCTCAGATAACACCTCTACTTTATTTTGCCCATGTTAGGAGGTACAGTTTAGGTTGTTTCAAGCGTAGGTTAGACTTATATATGCATGAGTTTGGGTGGATAGGAGTTGCCTCGTAAGGGCCAATAGGCCTTCTGCAGTTGCCTTTGTTCTTATGTTCTTATGGATATACATAGCTGCCTCGTATAGTCCTATGGTCCTGCAGTTTTTTATTCTCGTATTATGTTGTTGACGAGACTCCATCAATACCTTGGTGGCATCTGTACTCACCTAGTCACCTGGTTTGTGCCTGCAGAAACAAGGTTTAGCTCTTGGACCCCCCTCCCCTCTCTGGCCGCTGGTTATCTATTGCAATGACTCTTGATTCTAAACCAATTCTCCTTATATTCCCCGGGATCTTGAGGAGGTGAGTAAGAGGCTGCATCTCGGTAAGCAGCAGCATCAGGAGGTGTGTGAGTGTCGTATGAGTGAGTGATCATCTCCTCCCGAGCCATAATGGGGGCACCATTAACCCAGTTTTCAAGCTGTGAGTTGCAACATAGTTTAGTTGGTAGAGGGCAGGAGGGCACAGCGTGCAGGCCAAGCAACTTGATGCAACGACGCGGTTATATCACGCTAACTCAACAAGATGTCATGTAGGTAAAACACACACACACACACACACACACACACACACACACACACACACACACACACACACACACACACACACACACACACACTCACTCACTCACTCACTCACTCACTCAGTCGTTATCTGTGAAAACATCTCCTTGCCCACAGCAAAACAAAATGATGCGTGTCATATTGCCTCTCTCCCACACTTTGTAAACACTCCCACGCACTACTGAACTTCCGGTCACCCTTCCCCTTCCCTTCCCCCCCCCCCTCGCCATCTTTTCCCACCACTATGCACCCTCCCTCCTTCTCCCCCCTTCCTTACCCTTCCATAGCCACCAGCTCCAGGCTGTACTAACCACACTACGCCGCCGGCCTGGTGCTGGTGCCACCACCACCAGGCACCACTGTCGGGGGCCTCCTTCAATACCACTATCCCCCCCGCAACTACCACTATCCCCCCCGGAGCCACCACCACCAGGCACCACTATCAGGGGCCTCCTTCAATACCACTATCCCCCCCGCAACCACCACTATCCCCCCGGAGCCACCACCACCAGGCACCACTATCAGGGGCCTCCTTCAATACCACTATCCCCCCCGCAACCACCACTATCCCCCCCGGAGCCACCACCACCACCATCCCCACCTACTTATCCACCAGTATCGTTATCATGATGAGCTATATACACACGATAAAGCACACCTAAACTATTGGGTGAGGGAGCTCTCAGAATATGCTCTCTGGAAATGGGACGAGACAGGTATCACATACATGGAAGGTACTGGAGGGCCAAATGTAGACTAGAGCCAATCAAGAGTAGAGGCGCCGTAGGCAGTCAAAGGACCACAGTTACTCGCTACCCCCCCCCCCCCCCGTGCATGCATAAGAAAAATTGTCGGAACAAAAATGGACTTCTTCAAGAAGAAATTAGACAGTTTCCTGTAAGACGTGTCGGACCAACAGGGCTGTAGTGGATAGGAGGGCCTGCGGGCCGCTCCAAGCAACAGCCTGTTGAACCAAGCTCTCACAAGTCAAGCCTGGCCGGACTGTGGAGTAGGGAAACTCTTAAAACCTCGTCCAGGTACAATCCAGGTATCCAGGTACCATAAGCCACCACATGACTCCCTAAACACACTGAAAATTATCACCCCAATAGTATTCTTCATAGACGTTTCATCAACCTCGACTCATGTCTCAGCTGTCACCCTAACTCAACTGGATGTTGAAATAGCCGTTGATAGCATGTCAATGCTCCGCCCCGGGTCCATGCTCCGCCCCGGGTCCATGCTCCGCCCCGGGTCCATGCTCCGCCCCGGGTCCATGCTCCGCCCCGGGTCCATGCTCCGCCCCGGGTCCATGCTCCGCCCCGGGTCCATACTCCGCCCCGGGTCCATGCTCCAGGAACTACAGTATTCATCAACAGTTACACAAATCAGCTGTCACAGGCCCTTAACATTATAGGGCGACGGAACCTAGATACTGCAAGATAGACAGCCAGCCAGCCAGCCAGCCAGCCAGCCAGCCAGCCAGTCAGACAGCCAGCCAGCCAGCCAGCCAGCCAGCCAGCCAGCCAGCCAGCCAGTCAGTCAGCCAGCCAGCCAGCCAGCCAGCCAGCCAGCCAGCCAGCCAGCCAGCCAGCCAGCCAGCCAGTCAGCCAGCCAGCCAGCCAGCCAGCCAGTCAGGCAGACAACAGCCAGGAAGAACTGTGTGTGTGTGCGTGACAGGAGGACCCAGTTGAGGCGAGGTGTGTGCCGCGCCAACTATCGCCCGGGTGACTATAATCCCCAGCCTTGAATTAACAAGTTTGCTTAAATCTAGAGCTTTGTGTGTGTGTGTGTCGCGGATATGATGCTTTCTTCCCACCTTTGTTTACGCCGCTTGTCTTATGAGGCCACGAGCAAACTTGGGTGTTTGTTTTGTGTGTGTGTTTGTCCTCATCAAGCTGCTGTGTTTGCGGGCATTGCTCCTCCCAGCTTGTGTTTGCAGGTATGAAATTCCAGCTTCTATGCTGTATCATGTGTACTCTTAATGCTGTGAATGCTAACCTTTCATCCTGTGGTCTCTTGTCACATCTCACTGTTTCATATGACTTGATGTTCCTGCACGTATGCTCGTTACCTTGCACGTGTTTGAGGTGAATTCTAATAGCCACTGGTAGACCAGTATTTGTGTATTTTAGCCTGTTTTGTGTATTTTGTTGAGGATGATAATAAAAATAGGAATAAGAAGATAGTAGCTATTTAGAACTGGTAGATGAGGAGGAGGAAGAGTGAAGATGAGTGGCTATAACCTATTCGTTTCCCATTTCTGCTCTCTTGCTGTGCTAACTCTATGATGTACTTTGACATAGTCTGTCACCTTCGGCTCCGACAGGTGCGCCAGCGATGCTCGCTGGCCCTCAACAAGTGCGCCAGCAACAGGTGCGCCAGTTTCGTGTCATTCTTTGCGCATGACACCGAGATCAGTATGAAATCTATCCGAAATAAGTGACCCGAAGAAATTAAGTCAGATAACAAGAGCATCTTCCGATAACCAACGGAAACTAACACAATATTCAGTGGTTACAAACTCCAACTACTGTACCAACTACTGTACCAATTGCTGTACCACCTACTGTACTTTTCAATTACTTGAAGAAAATAATTTCAACCGAGAAAAAGAATTCAGAGCGTAATTAGATTTCTTCATGAAACTCTGAGAACCAGTAAAATATCGAAGAAAAAATGAGGTCAGCTGACTAATATTTAGAGAGCAACTTAACACACTTTGTCTTCCTCCACTTGAACACAGGTGGTCAAGACACAGGTGTTCAAGACACTGGTGTTCAAGACACTGGTGTTCAAGACACAGGTGTTCAAGACACTGGTGTCCAAGACACAGGTGATCAAGACACAGGTGTTCAAGACACGGGTGTCCAAGACACAGGTGATCAAGACACAGGTGTTGAAGACACGGGTGTTCAAGACACAGGTGTTCAAGACACAGGTGTTCAAGACAGGTGTTCTTCAAGACACGTGTTCACAAGCATGCATGTGTGTGTTCACCTGTTTGTGGATATATCTTTACAAGTGTAAACCTGTATATCCCGCTTGTATGTGTAACTGTGTTAACCCAGCTGCATGTGAACCTCTATTTACCCATATGTAGGTGAGTACCAGCATATGGCGCGTATGTGAGCGCGCCTGCGTGCCTGCTCGACGCCCTCACTAACCTACATTGAAAAATCAAGGGTTCCCCTATGCTTACCTAAAGATACTTACATATATGTGACTAGGGGGGAAGTGAGGTGTAGCTCTTGATGCCCCGCCTATCAGCCTGTATTTTACTCCAAAGTTCGACTTCTGTGTTGACCAGACCACACACTAGAAGTTGAAGGGACGACGACGTTTCGGTCCGTCCTGGACCATTCTCAAGTCGACATCTTTGTGGAATCTGTGTGGATGGAGGTGGCTTCTACAACCTCTCCTCTCTCCTTACACTTGTTGACCACCCGTACAGGGTACGAATATTTCCTTACATAGGAAATCTTGCATAGAGTCGACTTGAGAATGGTCCAGGACGGACCGAAACATCGTCGTCCCTTCACCTTCTAGTGTGTGGTCTGGTCAACATACTTTAGCCACGTTATTGTGACTTATCGCCTGCATTACAGAGTCCCTTCAGTATCTTGATGCTAGACTGATAAAGTTGTTACTGCCAGGAGTGTGTGTGTGTGTGTGTGTGTGGGGGGGGGGGGTCGCTACACCTAAGGTGAGGGGCGGCAGTGCCCGCAGGCTGAGGGTGGTCACTAGTGCGTGGAAGTGACTCGCTGTTTCCCCCTGGCCCCAATTGGTGTATGACAGTCGCATGTTAATGATTACACTTGGTTGGCGTCCAGAGGTCTGGACGCCAAGACTCGTCACGCATCTACGTGTGCCCTTACGAAACCTGTGCATCTTTCTTAAACCAGGGTGGCTTTGTTTACATTTATTAAGCAGTTCATTACATTAATTGACCTTGGGTTGTGAAGCTTCCAAGCTCGTAAACTACTTACTAAATGTAAACACAGGATTACAAGGTGGTTATAAATTGGAGCTGCCTCGTATGGGCCAATAGGTCTTCTGCAGTTACCTTTGTTCTTATGTTCTTAACTCTCCTGCTCTCACAAGCTGACCCTTGACTTCGTTGCCAAATTAATCTTCAATGATGAATAATCAAAGATTAATCATGTACTGGTCACTGAAGGTGACTCAATCATTAATCCAAAACAATTGGAAAATTATCCAGATACTTGAGCAGAGTTGATTAATAACTACAATTCTGACTATTAACATAATTTACTCTAACTTAAATGAATTAACAACCAAGTTGTACTCGTGTCCGCGTGGCCTGACCTTTGACCCGGGAATGTTAGGGGGGTAGAAATAGCCTAAGCTACTCTGTCCCTTTGAGATGTATTTCTTTCTTGTTTCAATAAACATACTTGAACTTGACCTGGGATGAGTCATACGTCTTCAGAAACTAGTCCCCATATTCTTAGATGAGTCATCTATGAATAAGAGGAGTTTTGACTCTTTATTCATAAATGTTAATTTAATCTAAATACTTTAACTAGAGTGATTATTACTTACAATTACTTTAATACACGAATTTCTTTAAATTGATAATTCAAGGAAGGGCGAAGCAATCGTTCCTGCATCACATCCTTCGCTAATCTCTTGCGATAATCTTTTCAGGAGACTCAAGTAGAAACTACCCTGAGACTCCAAGACCTAGATTATCCATGAATACAATACTATACAAGATCTATAAGCTTCTAAAACAGCTTAGACTCTTGACGGGAGACATCTCCCGTCACGCAGGGTGCAGTCGCACCTCCACAGATCTCCAGTATCGCAACCCGTTCTCGCAAATTCGTAAAGTCAATATTGACTTATTAACTACGTGCATAGGTGATATACTAAACATAATAGATACCCTTAAAAAGATTCATAGAAAACACCGACCTTACCTAACCTTGTTAGTATCTTAAGATAAGCATCTTATTGCTTCGTAATTACAATTATTACTTAACCTATACCTATTATAGGTTAGGTAATAATTGTAATTACGAAGCAATAAGATGCTTATCTTAACATACTAAGTAGGTTAGGTAAGGTCGGTGTTTTCTATGAATCTTTTTAAGGGTATCTATTATGTTAAGTATGTCACCTATGCACATATTTAATAAGTCAATGTTGACTTATTAAATTTGCGAGAACGGGTTGCCAGTATCAGCTCTTGATACTGGTAATGGCTCAAAAGGGCCACCACTTACGGGCTATTCATGCCCGTGCCACCTTTTGGGTGGCTTAATCTTCATCAATCATCAATCAATCTTAGACTGTTACAACAGGGATGCGCTTGGGTGTTAAACACTATGCTGTATACAGTGTGCACACGTGTAGACAGGAACGATCCGTACACGTGTAGACAGGTGTAAGGACGATCCGTACACGTGTAGACAGGTGTAGAAACGATCCGTACACGCGTAGACAGGTGTAGAAACGATCCGTACACGTGTAGACAGGTGTAGAAACGATCCGTACACGTGTAGACAGGTGTAGAAACGATCCGTACACGTGTAGACAGGTGTAGAAACGATCCGTACACGTGTAGACAGGTGTAGAAACGATCCGTACACGTGTAGACAGGTGTAGAAACGATCCGTACACGTGTAGACAGGTGTAGAAACGATCCGTACACGTGTAGACAGGTGTAGAAACGATCCGTACACGCGTAGACAGTGTAGAAACGATCCGTACACGCGTAGACAGGTGTAGAAACGATCCGTACACGTGTAGACAGGTGTAGAAACGATCCGTACACGTGTAGACAGGTGTAGAAACGATCCGTACACGCGTAGACAGGTGTAGAAACGATCCGTACACGCGTAGACAGGATGTAGAAACACTGTAACGATCGTTACACGTGTGTAAACACTTCTTTGTGTTCATTCCGGTGGTTTAAGTGTCGTTGAACATCATCCGGCGTCTTAATTGAGCTTGTGCTCCACTTGAATGTCATCTTGTTATGACAAGTGTTCACTTGAACCATCCTCGTCTGCTGGTGCAGACAGCACTTTGAACACCTTAATTAAAAGGACCGCTTATCCGATATTGGACACCCTTCGTAGTCACCTTAAACCTTTCAATAATACGTAGCTACCAAGCCCCTTATAGGGGTCGTGACCAACCGGTTGGGACTGGTTGGGACCCACGGGTTGGGACCCACAGGTTGGGACTGGTTGGGACTGACTGATTGGGATGAACCACCGGGATAGTCACAGTTCATTTATCCAAGGAACTGAGAGCTCATCCAAGAGTACTCAGACTAAAGAGGATCTCATTTCATAGTGTACAAATTGAGATGGTCCATTAACGCAGTGAAACTTGCGAGTGTGTGTGTGATGGCGGGTATTAGAAAGTATGTGTAGTGGGTGTAAAGAGAAGATATCATTAAGAGGGGCGGTGTTAGACGCTCCACTCTGCCTGCTACCAGCACGCCGGGGCTCCTTCCAGACATGCGCGACAGTGTACTCAAGAGAGAACTTGATTACTGTCTTCACTTCTCACCTCATCTCTCTGGCTCTCTACTGGATATGGAAGCTTACCCTACCCTACTCCCACTCTGGAATGCTGTGACACCTGGAGCCCTACCCTGGCCTGCTGCGACACCTAGGGGCCAACCCTTAGTCTACTGCGACACCTAGGGTCTTGACACCTAGGATTGTGTCAACGAAGGCTTCCCTGCACTCCTGTGCCAGGTAAGTCCACTACGGGCTCACCATAGCCCGCGGTACTTGCCCCGCTCCTGTGCCAGGTAAGTCCACTACGGGCTCACCATAGCCCGTGCTACTTGCCCCGCCCCTGTGCCAGGTAAGTCCACTACGGGCTCACCATAGCCCGTGCTACTTGCCGCGAGTACACAGCGCGAGGTTGTTAGGTTCCCCAGCGTGGTGGAGACAACAGGTAGGGGGGACACAGGTGTCGAGCTCACCTGTATGTGTACCTGTGTAGTATGTGTCATAAGAGGGGTGGAGGTGTGGGGGAGAAGGGGGTGAGAGAGAGGGGGAGTAAGCGTGTGCTGGTGCCCCATTGTGTGTGGGGGGAGGAGTAGATCTCACTCTGGCTCCAGCCACCGTGGAGGCAGGTCGCCGCCGCCACACACCTGGCCAGTGCCGCGGCGCACACACACACACACACACACACACACCTGCACGGTGAGGAGTGAGTCGTCGTCGTGCTGCAGTGTGTGGATTACCTCTAGAGGCAGCAGCCGGGGATCAGTTAGACTCTGGTGTCTCGCAGTCTGTCTGTCTCAGTCCCGCAAGTTGCGCTCTGGGAGAACCAATGCACAACTCTCCGTGGAAATGAAAACAGTGCGAGTGTGTGTTGCAATGTTGCTCCTGCAACCCGCCTTTTATGTTGATATACAGAAGCTTGCCTTAAGCGTCAGTGTCACGTGGTGTGTCAAGTGTCACGTGATGGTGTCGAGTGTCACGTGATGGTGTAGAGTGTCACGTAATGTGACAAGTGCCACGTGATGTGACAAGTGCTACGTTATGGTGTCACGTGATGGTGTCGAGTGTCACGTGATGGTGTCGAGTGTCACGTGATGGTGTCGAGTGTCACGTGATGGTGTCGAGTGTCACGTGATGGTGTCGAGTGTCACGTGGTGGTGTCGAGTGTCACGTGATGGTGTCGAGTGTCACGTGATGGTGTCGAGTGTCACGTGGTGGTGTCGAGTGTCACGTGATGGTGTAGTGTGTCACGTGATGGTGTCAAGTGTCACGTGATGGTGTCGAGTGTCACGTGGTGGTGCCAAGTGTCATGTGATGTGACAAGTGCCAGGTGATGTGTCACGTGGTGGTGTCGAGTGTCACGTAATAGTGCCAAGTGTCACGTGATGGTGTCAAGTGTCACGCAATGGTGTCAAGTGCCACACAGTGACGTCACAGTCCACATGGCTGTACATATCAGTGCCACGTGTGTAAATAGGTGCCAGGGTCACGTGTGGAGACGTGAATCAGTGCCACGTGTGGAGACAGGTGTCACACCACGTGTATACCTGCATGAAACTTCCTCCATGAAACACCTGCTATATGTATATATATATATATATATATATATATATATATATATATATATATATATATATATATATATATATATATATATATATATATAGTGTGTGTGTATATGTTTGATATCATGTTATATTAAACTTGTAACTTGTAAAAATATACATGACGTATATCTTTGTGTGCGGGGGCAGGCGGGCACAGGTAGGCTGACACCAGGGGCGCGGCACCTTACTAAAAGAGATTTTTTTGGTGCTATTGGGAATAAGATGGACAAGGTAGGCAGAGTGCAACCCGTTCTCGCAAATTCGTAAAGTCAATATTGACTTATTAACTACGTGCATAGGTGATATACTAAACATAATAGATACCCTTAAAAAGATTCATAGAAAACACCGACCTTACCTAACCTTGTTAGTATCTTAAGATAAGCAACTTATTGCTTCGTAATTACAATTATTACTTAACCTATACCTATTATAGGTTAGGTAATAATTGTAATTACGAAGCAATAAGATGCTTATCTTAACATACTAAGTAGGTTAGGTAAGGTCGGTGTTTTCTATGAATCTTTTTAAGGGTATCTATTATGTTAAGTATGTCACCTATGCACATATTTAATAAGTCAATATTGACTTATTAAATTTGCGAGAACGGGTTGCAGAGTGACGGGCACCTGGTGTTGCCACCCTGTTAACACCACCACCAGCCCCTACACTGGTACACCTCCACCACTATGTATAGGGTCGGCCTTCGGGAATATGTATAGGGTGGGCATCCAGGACTATGTATAGGGTGGGCATCCAGGACTATGTATAGGGTGGGCATCCAGGACTATGTATAGGGTGGGCATCCAGGACTATGTATAGGGTGGGCATCCACGACTATGATAGGGTGGGCATCCAGGACTATGATAGGGTGGGCATCCACGACTATGTATAGGGTGGGCATCCAGGACTATGTATAGGGTGGGCATCCAGGACTATGTATAGGGTTAGCCTCCAGGACTATGCATAGGGTTAGCCTCCAGGACTATGCATAGGGTTAGCCTCCAGGACTATGCATAGGGTTAGCCTCCAGGACTATGCATAGGGTTAGCCTCCAGGACTATGCATAGGGTTAGCCTCCAGGACTATGCATAGGGTTAGCCTCCAGGACTATGCATAGGGTGGGCCATATTTGTATCTAGGTTAGGTCTGTATCTAGGTTAGTCCTGGATCTTAAGGAGTTATGGAAAGTAATTTAGGTAAGTCAGGTGTCTTCTCTTTAGTTCCAGAGATATGATAGACAAATAGAAGCTGTGATAAGTCTATTTATAATTTTGCTCTTAAGGTCGAATCACTTAACACTGAATGGACACAGTGCCCAAGAGGAGGAAACCCAGTTGGGTTGTTCATTATTTGTACCCAGACGCAGCTGGGGCGGGCTTAACAGGCTGTTACTAATTCATCTCAAATGTAAATTGCTGGGCTTAAGCAGCATTTGGTCCAGTATCTGAACCCATCTTGTGCCTCTGTGACCTTTCTCCCACCGCCCACACTATGGCTATTGCCTTCCTTATTAAACAAAGCTGGACTATTAGCGAGGAGTGGGTCCTGATAGTGTAGGTGGGGGTGGGTCTGATAAGTGTAGGTGGGGGTGGGCCTGATAGTGTAGGTGGGGGTGGGTCTGATAGTGTAGGTGGGGGTGGGCCTGATAGTGTAGGTGGGGGTGGGCCTGATAGTGTAGGTGGGGGTGGGCCTGATAGTGTAGGTGGGGGTGGGCCTGATAGTGTAGGTGGGGGTGGGCCTGATAGTGTAGGTGGGGGTGGGTCTGATAGTGTAGGTGGGGGTGGGACCAGGTGGTGGAGGCTGCTGCTCGTGTTATTATGTGTGTTGGTGACACCTGGAGGGTCTACCCTCCCCCCCCCCCCTCTTCCCCCTGTCTACCACCACCCCAGTAACGACCCCTCCGTCTGGGCTAGTAATAGTCCTTGCTACTGTCTAGTAACACCCTTTCCCCCTGTTTAGTAACACCCCGTCCTTTTCCTGTCTCGTCTTCCCCCCCCCCCTGGTCCCTATTTCCCCTGCCTCATCTGTCCGTTATCCCATTTGCTCTCTGTCCCCCTGCCTCCCCCCCCCCCCAGCCGTCTGCCACCTGCCCCCTCGGATCCCTACTTCCTCTGCCCCCTCCACCCCCCCTCTCACCTCCCGGGTCAAGCAGATGACCCGGAACCCCGCCAGGCACCCGCTGTCCCCCCACCCGGTAACTGACATCTCTCTTCTCACTATCATTTGGCTCGTATAGTGTCGTCCCCAGCAAGTATGGGCTGTGAGGGAGAGGGTGTTGGGGGAAGAGGGGGGAGGGAGGGTTGTACTCGTGTCGGGTGGGACTGCGGGCGGGTACTACTCAGGAAGGGGTAGGAGGAGGTGGAGTGGTAGGAGGGGTAGGAGGTGGTCAAGGTGTAGTAATTGTCCAGGTATACTTCCTTCCCCCTCCTCCCCCCCCCCCCCCACCAGGTATCCTGCTCTTCTCACACGGGGGTAAGAGCGTTATCTGGGGTCAGATTCACGAAAGCACTTACGCAAACACTTACGAACCTGTACATCTTTTCTCAATCTTTGGCGGCTTTGTTTACAATTATTAAACAGTTAATGAGCTCCGAAGCACCAGGAGGCTGTTTATAACAATAACAACAGTCGAATGGGAAGTTTTCATGCTTGTAAACTGTTTAATAAATGTAACCAAAGCCGTCAAAGATTGAGGAAAGATGTACACGTTCGTAAGTGCTTGCGTAAGTGCTTTCATGAATCTGGCCCCTGGAACACACTGGCTGACTCACCAGGCCTCAGGGGTGGTGAACTTATTTCAGAGCGTGTGTCAAATTGGCGACAATCGTGTTCTTAATTGTCATAGCGTAGTCGTTCCACAGTACTTGAGAACCTTCTCAAAGAGTCTACCCGCGCGACGTGTAAAGTTTTCCTCAATATTATGGAATATCACAAAATTAAGGCAAAGGAAAAATGAACATATTTTCTCTGAGGATTCTGCTGGTCCTCCAACGGTGACATAAGCTTATATGTGGCTTGTATTTGGCTGGTTTGGGAGGTGTTACCGCTGGACCACTTGCATTAGTAAGTCATTCATCATGCATTTATTCATCATTCAGTCATTCATCATCACTGAAAATGTTGACTTGCAGGAATATGTTTTTGCAAATTCTTAATGCAGTGAATAATTTTGTCTTTTGTGTAAATTGTGAAGGAGGAAGGGAGTACAATGTAGATGCAGGCGAGGAGTCACAATAACGGGGCTGAAATATGTTGACCAAACCACACACTAGAAGGTGAAGGGACGACGACGTTTCGGTCCGTCCTGGACCATTCTCAAGTCAAAATCGACTTGAGAATGGTCCAGGACGGACCGAAACGTCGTCGTCCGTTCACCTTTTAGTGTGTGGTTTGGTCAGAACATTACAGATGTGCTCCCCATCACTGAGTGAGTTACACTGTTGAACAACAATTATTGCAATATCAAAGCTCCAACTAAATTGGAACTTCTTTAAATGTCATCAATACATTTAACTGCCTTTTTTGTTGACCATTTCTCGATTTTTACTTCCTGTTATGGCCGAACCATTTATAAATAGCTTAATAACGCTTCTTTATTGAGGAAGTCCTACACCACTATTGTAGAACAAAAGGTGTTGAATGGTGTATCACCCTTTTGCATGGTTATCTTGAGATCATTTCGGGGCTTAGCGTCCCCGCGGCACGGTCCTCGCCCAGGCCTCCTTTTTGTTACAATGGTGTCGGAGGGTTACGTTCTGTGACTGTTGAAAGTCTCTGTTGGTGTCCTCATTCGAACGCCCTTGTTTACTTTCCACTACTTGATGAACAAGCTGAGGATGGTGATGATTGATTGATGAAGATTAAGCCACCCAAGAGGTAGCACGGGCATGAATAGCCCGTCGAATCAAGAGATGACTCTGCATACCTCATGCCAATTTGATTTTTTGGGTGCCATATTTGGCACGTGTGCCATAGGTTCGCCACCCCTGCCATAGTGTGTAGCTAGCTAAGTATATTTTCCTGTGAGTCGGCAAGATAGACTGTAGCCTTGGAGAGAGCAGTGGTGTGACTCTGAACATCTGCGGTGATGTAAGCCTTAGATGTCACGCTGGCAGTGTTCTGGTATAACAGGTGGTTCACACTGTGTGGTAAACCTGGCTATTTTGTTCCAGTGTTCATGTTGGTGTTATTTTGTGCTTGACCTGGTGACGTGGGGGGGGGGGGTGTTTGCCCTGGTGACGGAGGAGGTGTTTGACCCAGTGACGGGGGGGGGGGGGTGTTTGACCTGGTGACGGGGGAGGTGTTTGGCCTGGTGACGGGGGGGGGGGGGGGGTATTTGACCTGGTGACGTGGGGGGGGGGGGTGTTTGCCCTGGTGACGGAGGAGGTGTTTGACCCAGTGACGGGGGAGGTGTTTGACCTGGTGACGTGGGGGGGGGTGTTTGACCTGGTGACGGGGGGGGGTATTTGACCTGGTGACGTGGGGGGGGGGGTGTTTGACCTGGTGACGGAGGAGGTGTTTGACCTGGTGACGTGGGGGGGGGGGGTTTGACCTGGTGACCTGCATATGCCTCCTTTTAATTCCATTGGTCTGTAGTTTGTGCACTGGTTCCTACGATGCCCCGGTTACCAGTCGAGTGTGACTTGTGAAGCCCCTCCTACGACGAAAAGATAGTAGACAGACTAAGTGTGTTCCAGTTTGCTCGGCTGAATCATATTAGCTCGCCAGGGCCCTTCCGCTGCGGTTCGCCTCTTCCTGTGGAGGGCATTAGGTCGAGCTGCACACACAGAGACGTGGCAATAACGTCCATGAAGACACACACACACACACACACACACACACACACACACACACACACACACACACACACACACACACACACACACACACACACACAGACACACAGACACACACACATTAGGTGAGTGAGTATTAGGTGAGTACACACACACACACACACACACACACACACACACACACACACAGACACACAGACACACACACATTAGGTGAGTGAGTATTAGGTGAGTACACACACACACACACACACACAGGGCCTCGTAGCCTGGTGGATAGCGCGCAGGATTCGTAATTCTGTGGCGCGGGTTCGATTCCCGCACGAGGCAGAAACAAATGGGCAAAGTTTCTTTCACCCTGAATGCCCCTGTTACCTAGCAGTAAATAGGTACCTGGGAGTTAGTCAGCTGTCACGGGCTGCTTCCTGGGGTGTGTGTGTGTGTGTGTGGTGTGGAAAAAAAAAAAAAAGTAGTTAGTAAACAGTTGATTGACAGTTGAGAGGCGGGCCGAAAGAGCAAAGCTCAACCCCCGTAAAAACACAACTAGTAAACACACACACACACAGACACACAGAGACACACAGAGACACACACACAGACACACACAGACACAGACACACACAGACACACACAGACACACACAGACACACACAGACACACACAGAGACACACACACAGAGACACACAGACACACACACACACACACACACACACACACACACACACACACACACACACACACACACACACACACACACACACACACACACACACACACACACACACACACACACACACACACACACACACACACATGTACGTATGTGAGTACATATAGGTGAGTACACACACACACACACACACACACACACCGGGGGTGTTAAAGAGGGTGTGTGGTGTGTTGTGGTCACGACCAGATCAAGGTTGAGGCGACGAAACCTAAAGATCATGGTCATAGTTATGGTGGCGGGGCGTTGGCCACCACCACCACCTCGGGGGAGGACTGCTGTGTCAGTTCCCGCCACTCTACACACGCACGCGTACACGTGGCGCCGGTGGCTGGGTGGATAGCACGCTGGATACGTAATCCTGTGGCCCGGGTTCGATTCCCGGATGCCGACGAGAAGCAAAAATGGGCATAAGTCACCCTTATGCCCCTGTTACCTAGCAGTAAGTAGGTACCTGCAAAATTAGTAGTTAGTAACAGTTGATTGATTGACAGTTGAGAGGCTGGACCAAAGAGCCGAAGCTCAACCCCCGCAAACACAACTATGTAAGTACACACACACATATATATGTGTGTGTAGTGGGAGGAGAATGTTTGACACTTGGGCGTAGAGAAGATTGAAAGCGGAGAGAGCAACGGAAGTGAGATAGTGGGAAGTGAGAAGCCAGAGAGGCTGTGGAGAGACTGTGGCGGCCTTTGTCCTCCCATAACAGCAACAACGAATTTGATGTTTTTTCCTTCAGCTCTGCCAGCGTCAGGAGTGTGTATGGAGGCGCGTGTACATGTCCCATCATCTGCCGGGTACAGAGAGGGGCAGAGCACCACCAGCGGTGCACAACGGTCTAAAGTGCGACCTTATTTCCTACATGCTTTGGGGTCAAAACCACATGAGAAAGTTGACCGAGGGTATGTGGTGGGTATGACCTGTTGGGCCTGCGGGCCGCTCCAAGCAACAGCCTGGTGGACCAAACTCTCACAAGTCCTGGCCTCGGGCCGGGCTTGGGGAGTAGAACAACTCCCAGAACCCCATCAACCAACCAGGTATCAACCAGACCAGACCACACACTAGAAGGTGAAGGAACGACGACATTTCGGTCCGTCCTGGACCATTCTCAAGTCGATTGAGAATGGTCCAGGATGGACCATTCCTGGTCCGAATGATCACCACATTAAGAAAGTGTGTAAATATCGTGGTCGGACCAAATATACATCTCAAGAACCCATACTTATTGTTCTGTAACAAGTTCCACCAGCTTAACAACCTAACCACCTGCACAATGAAACCATCTTACTGACAACGTGTCTGTGAAAATAATAAAAACAAATGTAAATGTGTTTGTACAAGAGACAAACATGTTCTCTGTGAATCATGGTGAGGCAGACAGCGCTTGACAACCATGATTTAATTATCAATGTGAACAATGAGTTGGTGCTGAGGGAGGTGAAGCCCACGTACATGGGTGTACACTTGTGTACATGGGTGTACACGTGTATGGTGTTGGTGTGTACATGGGTGTGCACGTGTCTGGCCTTAGTGTGTACATGGGTGTACATGGGTGTACACATGTCTGGCCTTAGTGTGTACATTGGGTGTAAGCTACGCAGTGTTGATGAGAAGTATGGGGCCAGAGACTTCAGGTAAGGCCCCAAGGCTACAGGTGGGGCCCGGGGCAACAGGTGGGCCCCACGCTACAGGTGGGGCCCGGGGCAACAGGTGGGCCCCACGCTACAGGTGGGACCCGGGGCAACAGGTGGGCCCCAATGCCACAGGTGCGACTTGGGACTACATGAGGTGGTGTATCTAGCAGCGTGCTGAATACCATGTATATGTTTGTGGATCTACTTAGTATATTACTGAGCAAACCTGTGTAAGATGTGTTGCAAGTCTTCATATTTGCCTGACATTTAGCATCTTGTAAACACATTTAGTGGTGACATATTTGCCCGTCTCGAGGAGGATCTCCCGTGTGTGGTAACCCTGGCTGTCAGTGCTCGGTAGCCAGGGGCCAGATTCACGAAAGTACTTACGCAAGCACTTACGAACCTGTACATCTTTTCTCAATCTTTGGCGGCTTTGTTTCCATTTTAAAACAGTTAATGAGCTCCGAAGCACCAGGAGGCTGTTTATAACAATAACAACAGTTGAATGGCAAGTTTTCATGCTTGTAAACTGTTTAATAAATGTAACCAAAGCCGTCAAAGATTGAGGAAAGATGTACACGTTCGTAAGTGCATTGCGTAAGTGCTTTCGTGAATCTGGGCCCAGCTCCTTGATGTCTTCTAGACTATGGTGGAGGATCTTATGGCTGTCTTAGATGCTAGGGAGAGTAGGTTGGGTGTTGGTGTGGTGAGTAGCAGACGATGAAGAGCAATGTTGTTTGTGTGGGGTTTTTTTAGTGTGGAGTTGATTGGCTGATTTTTATGTAATGGTTTGTGTTGATGGTTGGTGTTTGTGGCTGTGGTTGAGTGTGGTGGGTGAGTGTGGTAGAGTGTGTCGCCTTGTACTTTAGTGGTGTTTGTGGCTGTGGTTGAGTGTGGTGGGTGAGTGTGGTAGAGTGTGTCGCCTTGTACTTTAGTGGTGTTTGTGGCCGGAATACTAAAGACATTGGCAGAAAGTCGGAACATCTTGAATATCAATTTGTTGGGGGTTTGTGTGATTTTTGGATTTATTAGTTTGTATTTGCCAGCTGTTATTCCAACAGTGTCAGTTTCGTCTTGTGATGTGCAGGATAGTGACAATTACAATGATGGTGATTAATTAGGGGATATCACGAGCACAACATATGGTTAGTTGGTGCATGCAGGGTGGGGATGGTGTATAGTGTGTGTATAGTGATGGTACATGCAGGGTGGGGATGGTGTATAGTGTGTGTATAGTGATGGTGCATGCAGG